>NW_027175168.1:1325000-1420000 GCF_028021215.1 Eschrichtius robustus
CGAACCCGTACCCTAAGCCGTACCGTAAAGCTAACCCTAACCCTAACCCTAACCCTAAGCTACCCTTGACTGCTTCTGCCTCCAATAGATTTCCTAAGCACTAGTGTTTTAAGGAACAGGTTAAAAAGAGAATCCTAATGTGATTTCTTGATAATGGGTGTGTTCCTTATTTTCTCCTAGTGTCTAAACTCTTCTCCATGGCTGGACCCCCAAATAATATTCCTTGACGTGCTAAGGGGTATCTAGAGAGTGGGATAGGTTTAATAACTACCCTAACCCTAACGCGTACCCTAAACCTAACCCCTACCCTAACCCTAACACGTACCCTAATCCTAACCCGTACCCTAAACCGAGCCCTAACCCTCAAACTAACCCTAACCCTAACCCTAACCCATACCCTACGCCGTACCCGAACCCGTACCCGAACCCGTACCCTAAGCCATACCCTAACCCTAACCCTAACCGTAACCCTAACCCTAAGCTACCCTTGACTGCTTCTGCCTCCAATAGATTTCGTAAGCACTAGTGTTTTAAGGAACAGGTTAAAAAGAGAATCCTAATGTGATTTCAGGATAATGGGTGTGTTCCTTATCTTCTCCTAGTGTCTAAACTCTTCTCCATGGCTGGACCCCCAAATAATATTCCTTGACGTGCTAAGGGGTATCTAGAGAGTGGGATAGGTTTAATAACTACGCTAAACCTAACGCGTACCCTAACCCTAACCCCTACCCTAACCCTAACACGAACCCTTATCCTAACCCGTACCCTAAACCGAGCCCTAACCTTCAAACTAACCCTAACCCTAACCCAAACCCATACACTACGCCGTACACGAACCCGTACCCGAACCCGTACCCTATGCCGTGTCCTAACCCTAGCCCTAACCCTAACACTAACCCTAAGCTACCCTTGACTGCTTCTGCCTCCAATAGATTTCCTAAGCACTAGTGTTTTAAGGAACAGGTTAAAAAGAGAATCCTAATGTGATTTCTTGATAATGGGTGTGTTCCTTATCTTCTCCTAGTGTCTAAACTCTTCTCCATGGCTGGACCCCCAAATAATATTCCTTGACGTGCTAAGGGGTATCTAGAGAGTGGGATATGTTTAATAACTACCCTGACCCTAACGCGTACCCTAACCCTAACCCCTACCCTAACCCTAACACGTACCCTAATCCTAACACGTAACCTAAACCGAGCCCTAACCCTCAAACTAACCCTAACCCTAAACCTAACCCATACCCTACGCCGTACCCGAACCCGTACCCGAACCCGTACCCGAACCCGTACCCTAAGCCGTACGCTAACCCTAACCCTAACCCTAAGCTACCCTTGACTGCTTCTGCCTCCAATAGATTTTCTAAGCAGTAGTGTTTTAAGGAACAGGTTAAAAAGAGAATCCTAATGTGATTTCTTGATAATGGGTGTATTCCTTATCTTCTCCTAGTGTCTAAACTCTTCTCCATGGCTGGACCCCCAAATAATATTCCTTGACGTGCTAAGGGGTATCTAGAGAGTGGGATAGGTTTAATAACTACCCTAACCCTAACGCATACCCTAACCCTAACCCCTACCCTAACCCTAACACGTACCCTAATCCTAACCCGTACCCTAAACCGAGCCCTAACCTTCAAACTAACCCTAACCCTAACCCTAACCCATACCCTACGCCGTACACGAACCCGTACCCGAACCCGTACCCTAAGCCGTACCGTAAAGCTAACCCTAACCCTAACCCTAACCCTAAGCTACCCTTGACTGCTTCTGCCTCCAATAGATTTCCTAAGCACTAGTGTTTTAAGGAACAGGTTAAAAAGAGAATCCTAATGTGATTTCTTGATAATGGGTGTGTTCCTTATTTTCTCCTAGTGTCTAAACTCTTCTCCATGGCTGGACCCCCAAATAATATTCCTTGACGTGCTAAGGGGTATCTAGAGAGTGGGATAGGTTTAATAACTACCCTAACCCTAACGCGTACCCTAAACCTAACCCCTACCCTAACCCTAACACGTACCCTAATCCTAACCCGTACCCTAAACCGAGCCCTAACCCTCAAACTAACCCTAACCCTAACCCTAACCCATACCCTACGCCGTACCCGAACCCGTACCCGAACCCGTACCCTAAGCCATACCCTAACCCTAACCCTAACCGTAACCCTAACCCTAAGCTACCCTTGACTGCTTCTGCCTCCAATAGATTTCGTAAGCACTAGTGTTTTAAGGAACAGGTTAAAAAGAGAATCCTAATGTGATTTCAGGATAATGGGTGTGTTCCTTATCTTCTCCTAGTGTCTAAACTCTTCTCCATGGCTGGACCCCCAAATAATATTCCTTGACGTGCT
Source organism: Eschrichtius robustus (assembly GCF_028021215.1). Classification (NCBI taxonomy): domain Eukaryota; kingdom Metazoa; phylum Chordata; class Mammalia; order Artiodactyla; family Eschrichtiidae; genus Eschrichtius; species Eschrichtius robustus. The sequence continues at coordinate 1,327,344 of NW_027175168.1, forward strand.
AAGGGGTATCTAGAGAGTGGGATAGGTTTAATAACTACGCTAAACCTAACGCGTACCCTAACCCTAACCCCTACCCTAACCCTAACACGAACCCTTATCCTAACCCGTACCCTAAACCGAGCCCTAACCTTCAAACTAACCCTAACCCTAACCCAAACCCATACACTACGCCGTACACGAACCCGTACCCGAACCCGTACCCTATGCCGTGTCCTAACCCTAGCCCTAACCCTAACACTAACCCTAAGCTACCCTTGACTGCTTCTGCCTCCAATAGATTTCCTAAGCACTAGTGTTTTAAGGAACAGGTTAAAAAGAGAATCCTAATGTGATTTCTTGATAATGGGTGTGTTCCTTATTTCTCCTAGTGTCTAAACTCTTCTCCATGGCTGGACACCCAAATAATATTCCTTGACGTGCTAAGGGGTATCTAGAGAGTGGGATAGGTTTAATAACTACCCTAACCCTAACGCGTACCCTAACCCTAACCCCTACCCTAACCCTAACACGTACCCTAATCCTAACCCGTAACCTAAACCGAGCCCTAACCCTCAAACTAACCCTAACCCTAACCCTAACCCATACCCTATGCCATATCCAAACCCGTACCCGAACCCGTACCCTAAGCCGTACCCTAACCCTAACCCTAACCCTAAGCTACCTTTGACTGCTTCTGCCTCCAATAGATTTCCTAAGCACTAGTGTATTAAGGAACAGGTTAAAAAGAGAATCCTAATGTGATTTCAGGATAATGGGTGTGTTCCTTATCTTCTCCTACTGTCTAAATTCTTCTCCATGGCTGGACCCCCAAATAATATTCCTTGACGTGCTAAGGGGTATCTAGGGAGTGGGATAGGTTTAATAACTACCCTAAACCTAACGCGTACCCTAACCCTAACCCCTACCCTAACCCTAACACGAACCCTAATCCTAACCCGTACCCTAAACCGAGCCCTAACCTTCAAACTAACCCTAACCCTAACCCTAACCCTAACCCTAACCCTAACCCGAACCCGTACCCGAACCCGTACCCTAAGCCGTACCCTAACCCAAACCCTAACCCTAAGCTACCCTTGACTGCTTCTGCCTCCAATAGATTTCCTAAGCAATAGTGTTTTAAGGAACAGGTTAAAAAGAGAATCCTAATGTGATTTATTGATAATGGGTGTGTTCCTTATCTTCTCCTAGTGTCTAAACTCTTCTCCATGGCTGGACCCCCAAATAATATTCCTTGACGTGCTAAGGGGTATCTAGAGAGTGGGATAGGTTTAATAACTACCCTAACCCTAACGCGTACCCTAACCCTAACCCCTACCCTAAACCTAACACGTACCCTAATCCTAACCCGTAACCTAAACCGAGCCCTAACCCTCAAACTAACCCTAACCCTAAACCTAACACATACCCTACGCCGTACCCGAACCCGTAACCGAACCCGTACCCGAACCCGTACCCTAAGCCGTACCCTAACCCTAACCCTAACCCTAAGCTACCCTTGACTGCTTCTGCCTCCAATAGATTTCCTAAGCACTAGTGTATTAAGGAACAGGTTAAAAAGAGAATCCTAATGTGATTTCAGAATAATGGGTGTGTTCCTTATCTTCTCCTAGTGTCTAAACTCTTCTCCATGGCTGGACCCCAAAATAATATTCCTTGACGTGCTAAGGGGTATCTAGAGAGTGGGATAGGTTTAATAACTACCCTAACCCTAACGCGTACCCTAACCCTAACCCCTACCCTAACCCTAACACGAACCCTAATCCTAACCCGTACCCTAAACCGAGCCCTAACCTTCAAACTAACCCTAACCCTAACCCTAACCCATACCCTACGCCGTACACGAACCCGTACCCGAACCCGTACCCTAAGCCGTACCCTAACCCTAACCCTAACCCTAAGCTACCCTTGACTGCTTCTGCCTCCAATAGATTTCCTAAGCACTAGTGTATTAAGGAACAGGTTAAAAAGAGAATCCTAATGTGATTTCAGGATAATGGGTGTGTTCCTTATCTTCTCCTACTGTCTAAATTCTTCTCCATGGCTGGACCCCCAAATAATATTCCTTGACGTGCTAAGGGGTATCTAGGGAGTGGGATAGGTTTAATAACTACCCTAAACCTAACGCGTACCCTAACCCTAACCCCTACCCTAACCCTAACACGAACCCTAATCCTAACCCGTACCCTAAACCGAGCCCTAACTTTCAAACTAACCCTAACCCTAACCCTAACCCTAACCCGAACCCGTACCCGAACCCGTACCCTAAGCCGTACCCTAACCCAAACCCTAACCCTAAGCTACCCTTGACTGCTTCTGCCTCCAATAGATTTCCTAAGCAATAGTGTTTTAAGGAACAGGTTAAAAAGAGAATCCTAATGTGATTTATTGATAATGGGTGTGTTCCTTATCTTCTCCTAGTGTCTAAACTCTTCTCCATGGCTGGACCCCCAAATAATATTCCTTGACGTGCTAAGGGGTATCTAGAGAGTGCGATAGGTTTAATAACTACCCTAACCCTAACGCGTACCCTAACCCTAACCCCTACCCTAAACCTAACACGTACCCTAATCCTAACCCGTAACCTAAACCGAGCCCTAACCCTCAAACTAACCCTAACCCTAAACCTAACACATACCCTACGCCGTACCCGAACCCGTACCCGAACCCGTACCCTAAGCCGTACCCTAACCCTAACCCTAACCCTAAGCTACCCTTGACTGCTTCTGCCTCCAATAGATTTCCTAAGCACTAGTGTTTTAAGGAACAGGTTAAAAAGAGAATCCTAATGTGATTTCTTGATAATGGGTGTGTTCCTTATCTTCTCCTAGTGTCTAAACTCTTCTCCATGGCTGGACCCCCAAATAATATTCCTTGACGTGCTAAGGGGTATCTAGAGAGTGGGATAGGTTTAATAACTACCCTAACCCTAACGCGTACCCTAACCCTAACCCCTACCCTAACCCTAACACGTACCCTAATCCTAACCCGTACCCTAAACCGAGCCCTAACCTTCAAACTAACCCTAACCCTAACCCATACCCTACGCCGTACACGAACCCGTACCCGAAACCGTACCCTAAGCCGTACCCTAACACTAACCCTAACCCTAAACCTAACCCTAACCTTAAGCTACCCTTGACTGCTTCTGCCTCCAATAGATTTCCTAAGCACTAGTGTTTTAAGGAACAGGTTAAAAAGAGAATCCTAATGTGATTTCTTGATAATGGGTGTGTTCCTTATCTTCTCCTAGTGTCTAAACTCTTCTCCATGGCTGGACACCCAAATAATATTCCTTGACGTGCTAAGGGGTATCTAGAGAGTGGGATAGGTTTAATAACTACCCTAACCGTAACGCGTACCCTAACCCTAACACGTACCCTAATCCTAACCCGTACCCTAAACCGAGCCCTAACCCTCAAACTAACCCTAACCCTAACCCTAACCCATACCCTACGCCGTACCCGAACCCGTACCCGAACCTGTACCCTAAGCCGTACCCTAACCCTAACCCTAACCCTAACCCTAAGCTACCCTTGACTGCTTCTGCCTCCAATAGATTTCCTAAGCACTAGTGTTTTAAGGAACAGGTTAAAAAGAGAATCCTAATGTGATTTCTTGATAATGGGTGTGTTCCTTATCTTCTCCTAGTGTCTAAACTCTTCTCCATGGCTGGACACCCAAATAATATTCCTTGACGTGCTAAGGGGTATCTAGAGAGTGGGATAGGTTTAATAACTACCCTAACCCTAACGCGTACCCTAACCCTAACCCCTACCCTAACCCTAACACGTACCCTAATCCTAACCCGTACCCTACACCGAGCCCTAACCCTCAAACTAACCCTAACCCTAACCCTAACCCATATCGTACGTCATACCCAAACCCGTACCCGAACCCGTACCCGAACCCGTACCCTAAGCCGTACCCTAACCCAAACCCTAACACTAAGCTACCCTTGACTGCTTCTGCCTCCAATAGATTTCCTAAGCACTAGTGTTTTAAGGAACAGGTTAAAAAGAGAATCCTAATGTGATTTATTGATAATGGGTGTGTTCCTTATCTTCTCCTAGTGTCTAAACTCTTCTCCATGGCTGGACCCCCAAATAATATTCCTTGACGTGCTAAGGAGTATCTAGAGAGTGGGATAGGTTTAATAACTACCCTAAACCTAACGCGTACCCTAACCCTAACCCCTACCCTAACCCTAACACGTACCCTAATCCTAACCCGTAACCTAAACCGAGCCCTAACCCTCAAACTAACCCTAACCCTAAACCTAACCCATACCCTACGCCATACCCGAACCCGTACCCGAACCCGTACCCGAACCCGTACCCTAAGCCGTACCCTAACCCTAACCCTAACCCTAAGCTACCCTTGACTGCTTCTGCCTCCAATAGATTTCCTAAGCACTAGTGTTTTAAGGAACAGGTTAAAAAGAGAATCCTATTGTGATTTCTTGATAATGGGTGTGTTCCTTATCTTTTCCTAGTGTCTAAACTCTTCTCCATGGCTGGACCCCCAAATAATATTCCTTGACGTGCTAAGGGGTATCTAGAGAGTGGGATAGGTTTAATAACTACCCTAACCCTAACGCGTACCCTAACCCTAACCCCTACCCTAACCCTAACACGTACCCTAACCCTAACCCGTACCCTAAGCCGTACCCTAACCCAAACCCTAACCCTAAGCTACCCTTGACTGCTTCTGCCTCCAATAGATTTCCTAAGCACTAGTGTTTTAAGGAACAGGTTAAAAAGAGAATCCTAATGTGATTTATTGATAATGGGTGTGTTCCTTATCTTCTCCTAGTGTCTAAACTCTTCTACATGGCTGGACACCCAAATAATATTCCTTGACGTGCTAAGGGGTATCTAGAGAGTGGGATAGGTTTAATAACTACCCTAACCCTAACGCGTACCCTAACCCTAACCCCTACCCTAACCCTAACACGTACCCTAATCCTAACCCGTAACCTAAACCGAGCCCTAACCCTCAAACTAACCCTAACCCTAAACCTAACCCATACCCTACGCCGTACCCGAACCCGTAACCGAACCCGTACCCGAACCCGTACCCTAAGCCGTACCCTAACCCTAACCCTAACCCTAAGCTACCCTTGACTGCTTCTGCCTCCAATAGATTTCCTAAGCACTAGTGTTTTAAGGAACAGGTTAAAAAGAGAATCCTAATGTGATTTCTTGATAATGGGTGTGTTCCTTATCTTCTCCTAGTGTCTAAACTCTTCTCCATGGCTGGACCCCCAAATAATATTCCTTGACGTGCTAAGGGGTATCTAGAGAGTGGGATATGTTTAATAACTACCCTGACCCTAACGCGTACCCTAACCCTAACCCCTACCCTAACCCTAACACGTACCCTAATCCTAACACGTAACCTAAACCGAGCCCTAACCCTCAAACTAACCCTAACCCTAAACCTAACCCATACCCTACGCCGTACCCGAACCCGTACCCGAACCCGTACCCGAACCCGTACCCTAAGCCGTACGCTAACCCTAACCCTAACCCTAAGCTACCCTTGACTGCTTCTGCCTCCAATAGATTTTCTAAGCAGTAGTGTTTTAAGGAACAGGTTAAAAAGAGAATCCTAATGTGATTTCTTGATAATGGGTGTATTCCTTATCTTCTCCTAGTGTCTAAACTCTTCTCCATGGCTGGACCCCCAAATAATATTCCTTGACGTGCTAAGGGGTATCTAGAGAGTGGGATAGGTTTAATAACTACCCTAACCCTAACGCATACCCTAACCCTAACCCCTACCCTAACCCTAACACGTACCCTAATCCTAACCCGTACCCTAAACCGAGCCCTAACCTTCAAACTAACCCTAAACCTAACCCATACCCTACGCCGTACACGAACCCGTACCCGAAACCGTACCCTAAGCCGTACCCTAACCCTAACCCTAACCCTAAACCTAACCCTAACCCTAAGCTACCCTTGACTGCTTCTGCCTCCAATAGATTTCCTAAGCACTAGTGTTTTAAGGAACAGGTTAAAAAGAGAATCCTAATGTGATTTCTTGATAATGGGTGTGTTCCTTATCTTCTCCTAGTGTCTAAACTCTTCTCCATGGCTGGACACCCAAATAATATTCCTTGACGTGCTAAGGGGTATCTAGAGAGTGGGATAGGTTTAATAACTACCCTATCCCTAACGCGTACCCTAACCCTAACACGTACCCTAATCCTAACCCGTACCCTAAACCGAGCCCTAACCCTCAAACTAACCCTAAACCTAACCCTAACCCATACCCTACGCCATACCCGAACCCGTACCCGAACCCGTACACTAAGCCGTACCTAACCCTAACCATAACCCTAACCCTAAACCTAACCCTAAGCTACCCTTGACTGCTTCTGCCTCCAATAGATTTCCTAAGCACTAGTGTATTAAGGAACAGGTTAAAAAGAGAATCCTAATGTGATTTCAGGATAATGGGTGTGTTCCTTATCTTCTCCTACTGTCTAAACTCTTCTCCATGGCTGGACCCCCAAATAATATTCCTTGACGTGCTAAGGGGTATCTAGGGAGTGGGATAGGTTTAATAACTACCCTACCCCTAACGCGTACCCTAACCCTAACCCCTACCCTAAACCTAACACGAACCCTAATCCTAACCCGTACCCTAAACCGAGCCCTAACCTTCAAACTAACCCTAACCCTAACCCTAACCCATACGCTACGCCGTACACGAACCCGTACCCGAACCCGTACCCTAAGCCGTACCCTAACCCTAACCCTAACCCTAAGCTACCCTTGACTGCTTCTGCCTCCAATAGATTTCTTAAGCACTAGTGTTTTAAGGAACAGGTTAAAAAGAGAATCCTAATGTGATTTATTGATAATGGGTGTGTTCCTTATCTTCTCCTAGTGTCTAAACTCTTCTCCATGGCTGGACCCCCAAATAATATTCCTTGACGTGCTAAGGGGTATCTAGAGAGTGGGATAGGTTTAATAACTACCCTAACCCTAACGCGTACCCTAACCCTAACCCCTACCCTAACCCTAACACGTACCCTAATCCTAACACGTAACCTAAACCGAGCCCTAACCCTCAAACTAACCCTAATCCTAAACCTAACCCATACCCTACGCCGTACCCGAACCCGTACCCGAACCCGTACCCGAACCCGTACCCTAAGCCGTACCCTAACCCTAAGCTACCCTTGACTGCTTCTGCCTCCAATAGATTTCCTAAGCACTAGTGTTTTAAGGAACAGGTTAAAAAGAGAATCCTAATGTGATTTCTTGATAATGGGTGTGTTCCTTATCTTCTCCTAGTGTCTAAACTCTTCTCCATGGCTGGACCCCCAAATAATATTCCTTGACGTGCTAAGGGGTATCTAGAGTGTGGGATAGGTTTAATAACTACCCTAACCCTAACGCGTACCCTAACCCTAACCCCTACCCTAACCCTAACACGTACCCTAATCCTAACCCGTAACCTAAACCGAGCCCTAACCCTCAAACTAACCCTAACCCTAAACCTAACCCATACCCTACGCCGTACCCGAACCCGTACCCGAACCCGTACCCGAACCCGTACCCTAAGCCGTACCCTAACCCTAACCCTAACCCTAAGCTACCCTTGACTGCTTCTGCCTCCAATAGATTTCCTAAGCACTAGTGTTTTAAGGAACAGGTTAAAAAGAGAATCCTAATGTGATTTCAGGATAATGGGTGTGTTCCTTATCTTCTCCTAGTGTCTAAACTCTTCTCCATGGCTGGACCCCCAAATAATATTCCTTGACGTGCTAAGGGGTATGTAGAGAGTGGGATAGGTTTAATAACTACCCTAACCCTAACGCGTACCCTAACCCTAACCCCTACCCTAACCCTAACACGTACCCTAATCCTAACCCGTAACCTAAACCGAGCCCTAACCCTCAAACTAACCCTAACCCTAAACCTAACCCATACCCTACGCCGTACCCGAACCCGTAACCGAACCCGTACCCGAACCCGTACCCTAAGCCGTACCTTAACCCTAACCCTAACCCTAAGCTACCCTTGACTGCTTCTGCCTCCAATAGATTTCCTAAGCACTAGTGTTTTAAGGAACAGGTTAAAAAGAGAATCCTAATGTGATTTCTTGATAATGGGTGTGTTCCTTATCTTCTCCTAGTGTCTAAACTCTTCTCCATGGCTGGACCCCCAAATAATATTCCTTGACGTGCTAAGGGGTATCTAGAGAGTGGGATAGGTTTAATAACTACCCTAAACCTAACGCGTACCCTAACCCTAACCCCTACCCTAACCCTAACACGTACCCTAATCCTAACCCGTACCCTAAACCGAGCCCTAACCTTCAAACTAACCCTAACCCTAACCCATACCCTACGCCGTACACGAACCCGTACCCGAAACCGTACCCTAAGCCGTACCCTAACCCTAACCCTAACCCTAAACCTAACCCTAACCCTAAGCTACCCTTGACTGCTTCTGCCTCCAATAGATTTCCTAAGCACTAGTGTTTTAAGGAACAGGTTAAAAAGAGAATCCTAATGTGATTTCTTGATAATGGGTGTGTTCCTTATCTTCTCCTAGTGTCTAAACTCTTCTCCATGGCTGGACACCCAAATAATATTCCTTGACGTGCTAAGGGGTATCTAGAGAGTGGGATAGGTTTAATAACTACCCTAACCCTAACGCGTACCCTAACCCTAACACGTACCCTAATCCTAACCCGTACCCTAAACCGAGCCCTAACCCTCAAACTAACCCTAACCCTAACCCTAACCCATACCCTACGCCGTACCCGAACCCGTACCCGAACCCGTACCCTAAGCCGTACCCTAAAGCTAACCCTAACCCTAACCCTAACCCTAACCCTAAGCTACCCTTGACTGCTTCTGCCTCCAATAGATTTCCTAAGCACTAGTGTTTTAAGGAACAGGTTAAAAAGAGAATCCTAATGTGATTTCTTGATAATGGGTGTGTTCCTTAACTTCTCCTAGTGTCTAAACTCTTCTCCATGGCTGGACCCCCAAATAATATTACTTGACGTGCTAAGGGTTATCTAGAGAGTGGGATAGGTTTAATAACTACCCTAACCCTAACGCGTACCCTAACCCTAACCTCTACCCTAACCCTAACACGTACCCTAATCCTAACCCGTAACCTAAACCGAGCCCTAACCCTCAAACTAACCCTAACCCTAACCCTAACCCATACCCTACGCCATACCCGAACCCGTACCCGAACCCGTACACTAAGCCGTACCTAACCCTAACCATAACCCTAACCCTAAACCTAACCCTAACCCTAACCCTAAGCTACCCTTGACTGCTTCTGCCTCCAATAGATTTCCTAAGTACTAGTGTATTAAGGAACAGGTTAAAAAGAGAATCCTAATGTGATTTCAGGATAATGGGTGTGTTCCTTATCTTCTCCTACTGTCTAAACTCTTCTCCATGGCTGGACCCCCAAATAATATTCCTTGACGTGCTAAGGGGTATCTAGGGAGTGGGATAGGTTTAATAACTACCCTAACCCTAACGCGTACCCTAACCCTAACCCCTACCCTAACCCTAACACGAACCCTAATCCTAACCCGTACCCTAAACCGAGCCCTAACCTTCAAAGTAACCCTAACCCTAACCCTAACCCATACGCTACGCCTTACACGAACCCGTACCCGAACCCGTACCCTAAGCCGTACCCTAAACCTAACCCTAACCCTAAGCTACCCTTGACTGCTTCTGCCTCCAATAGATTTCTTAAGCACTAGTGTTTTAAGGAACAGGTTAAAAAGAGAATCCTAATGTGATTTATTGATAATGGGTGTGTTCCTTATCTTCTCCTAGTGTCTAAACTCTTCTCCATGGCTGGACCCCCAAATAATATTCCTTGACGTGCTAAGGGGTATCTAGAGAGTGGGATAGGTTTAATAACTACCCTAACCCTAACGCATACCCTAACCCTAACCCCTACCCTAACTCTAACACGTACCCTAATCCTAACCCGTACCCTAAACCGAGCCCTAACCTTCAAACTAACCCTAACCCTAACCCATACCCTACGCCGTACACGAACCCGTACCCGAAACCATACCCTAAGCCGTACCCTAACCCTAACCCTAACCCTAAACCTAACCCTAACCCTAAGCTACCCTTGACTGCTTCTGCCTTCAATAGATTTCCTAAGCACTAGTGTTTTAAGGAACAGGTTAAAAAGAGAATCCTAATGTGATTTCTTGATAATGGGTGTGTTCCTTATCTTCTCCTAGTGTCTAAACTCTTCTCCATGGCTGGACACCCAAATAATATTCCTTGACGTGCTAAGGGGTATCTAGAGAGTGGGATAGGTTTAATAACTACCCTAACCCTAACGCGTACCCTAACCCTAACACGTACCCTAATCCTAACCCGTACCCTAAACCGAGCCCTAACCCTCAAACTAACCCTAACCCTAACCCTAACCCATACCCTACGCCGTACCCGAACCCGTACCCGAACCCGTACTCTAAGCCGTACCCTAAAGCTAACCCTAACCCTAACCCTAACCCTAACCCTAAGCTACCCTTGACTGCTTCTGCCTCCAATAGATTTCCTAAGCACTAGTGTTTTAAGGAACAGGTTAAAAAGAGAATCCTAATGTGATTTCTTGATAATGGGTGTGTTCCTTATCTTCTCCTAGTGTCTAAACTCTTCTCCATGGCTGGACCCCCAAATAATATTCCTTGACGTGCTAAGGGTTATCTAGAGAGTGGGATAGGTTTAATAACTACCCTAACCCTAACGCGTACCCTAACCCTAACCTCTACCCTAACCCTAAGACGTACCCTAATCCTAACCCGTAACCTAAACCGAGCCCTAACCCTCAAACTAACCCTAACCCTAACCCTAACCCATACCCTACGCCATACCCGAACCCGTACCCGAACCCGTACACTAAGCCGTACCTAACCCTAACCATAACCCTAACCCTAAACCTAACCCTAACCCTAACCCTAAGCTACCCTTGACTGCTTCTGCCTCCAATAGATTTCCTAAGCACTAGTATATTAAGGAACAGGTTAAAAAGAGAATCCTAATGTGATTTCAGGATAATGAGTGTGTTCCTTATCTTCTCCTACTGTCTAAACTCTTCTCCATGGCTGGACCCCCAAATAATATTCCTTGACGTGCTAAGGGGTATCTAGGGAGTGGGATAGGTTTAATAACTACCCTAACCCTAACGCGTACCCTAACCCTAACCCCTACCCTAACCCTAACACGAACCCTAATCCTAACCCGTACCCTAAACCGAGCCCTAACCTTCAAACTAACCCTAACCCTAACCCTAACCCATACGCTACGCCGTACACGAACCCGTACCCGAACCCGTACCCTAAGCCGTACCCTAACCCTAACCCTAACCCTAAGCTACCCTTGACTGCTTCTGCCTCCAATAGATTTCTTAAGCACTAGTGTTTTAAGGAACAGGTTAAAAAGAGAATCCTAATGTGATTTATTGATAATGGGTGTGTTCCATATCTTCTCCTAGTGTCTAAACTCTTCTCCATGGCTGGACCCCCAAATAATATTCCTTGACGTGCTAAGGGGTATCTAGAGAGTGGGATAGGTTTAATAACTACCCTAACCCTAACGCGTACCCTAACCCTAACCCCTACCCTAACCCTAACACGTACCCTAATCCTAACACGTAACCTAAACCGAGCCCTAACCCTCAAACTAACCCTAACCCTAAACCTAACCCATACCCTACGCCGTACCCGAACCCGTACCCGAACCCGTACCCGAACCCGTACCCTAAGCCGTACCCTAACCCTAACCCTAACCCTAAGCTACCCTTGACTGCTTCTGCCTCCAATAGATTTCCTAAGCACTAGTGTTTTAAGGAACAGGTTAAAAAGAGAATCCTAATGTGATTTCTTGATAATGGGTGTGTTCCTTATCTTCTCCTAGTGTCTAACCTCTTCTCCATGGCTGGACACACAAATAATATTCCTTGACGTGCTAAGGGGTATCTAGAGTGTGGGATAGGTTTAATAACTACCCTAACCCTAACGCGTACCCTAACCCTAACCCCTACCCTAACCCTAACACGTACCCTAATCCTAACCCGTAACCTAAACCGAGCCCTAACCCTCAAACTAACCCTAACCCTAAACCTAACCCATACCCTACGCCGTACCCGAACCCGTAACCGAACCCGTACCCGAACCCGTACCCTAAGCCGTACCCTAACCCTAACCCTAACCCTAAGCTACCCTTGACTGCTTCTGCCTCCAATAGATTTCCTAAGCAATAGTGTTTTAAGGAACAGGTTAAAAAGAGAATCCTAATGTGATTTCAGGATAATGGGTGTGTTCCTTATCTTCTCCTAGTGTCTAAACTCTTCTCCATGGCTGGACCCCCAAATAATATTCCTTGACGTGCTAAGGGGTATCTAGAGAGTGGGATAGGTTTAATAACTACCCTAACCCTAACGCGTACCCTAACCCTAACCCCTACCCTAACCCTAACACGTACCCTAATCCTAACCCGTACCCTAAACCGAGCCCTAACCTTCAAACTAACCCTAACCCTAACCCATACCCTACGCCGTACACGAACCCGTACCCGAAACCGTACCCTAAGCCGTACCCTAACCCTGACCCTAACCCTAAACCTAACCCTAACCTTAAGCTACCCTTGACTGCTTCTGCCTCCAATAGATTTCCTAAGCACTAGTGTTTTAAGGAACAGGTTAAAAAGAGAATCCTAATGTGATTTCTTGATAATGGGTGTGTTCCTTATCTTCTCCTAGTGTCTAAACTCTTCTCCATGGCTGGACACCCAAATAATATTCCTTGACGTGCTAAGGGGTATCTAGAGAGTGGGATAGGTTTAATAACTACCCTAACCCTAACGCGTACCCTAACCCTAACACGTACCCTAATCCTAACCCGTACCCTAAACCGAGCCCTAACCCTCAAACTAACCCTAACCCTAACCCTAACCCATACCCTACGCCGTACCCTAACCCGTACCCGAACCCGTACCCTAAGCCGTACCCTAAAGCTAACCCTAACCCTAACCCTAACCCTAACCCTAAGCTACCCTTGACTGCTTCTGCCTCCAATAGATTTCCTAAGCACTAGTGTTTTAAGGAACAGGTTAAAAAGAGAATCCTAATGTGATTTCTTGATAATGGGTGTGTTCCTTATCTTCTCCTAGTGTCTAAACTCTTCTCCATGGCTGGACCCCCAAATAATATTCCTTGACGTGCTAAGGGTTATCTAGAGAGTGGGATAGGTTTAATAACTACCCTAACCCTAACGCGTACCCTAACCCTAACCTCTACCCTAACCCTAACACGTACCCTAATCCTAACCCGTAACCTAAACCGAGCCCTAACCCTCAAACTAACCCTAAACCTAACCCTAACCCATACCCTACGCCATACCCGAACCCGTACCCGAACCCGTACACTAAGCCGTACCTAACCCTAACCATAACCCTAACCCTAAACCTAACCCTAACCCTAACCCTAAGCTACCCTTGACTGCTTCTGCCTCCAATAGATTTCCTAAGCACTAGTGTATTAAGGAACAGGTTAAAAAGAGAATCCTAATGTGATTTCAGGATAATGGGTGTGTTCCTTATCTTCTCCTACTGTCTAAACTCTTCTCCATGGCTGGACGCCCAAATAATATTCCTTGACGTGCTAAGGGGTATCTAGGGAGTGGGATAGGTTTAATAACTACCCTAACCCTAACGCGTACCCTAACCCTAACCCCTACCCTAACCCTAACACGAACCCTAATCCTAACCCGTACCCTAAACCGAGCCCTAACCTTCAAACTAACCCTAACCCTAACCCTAACCCATACGCTACGCCGTACACGAACCCGTACCCGAACCCGTACCCTAAGCCGTACCCTAACCCTAACCCTAACCCTAAGCTACCCTTGACTGCTTCTGCCTCCAATAGATTTCTTAAGCACTAGTGTTTTAAGGAACAGGTTAAAAAGAGAATCCTAATGTGATTTATTGATAATGGGTGTGTTCCTTATCTTCTCCTAGTGTCTAAACTCTTCTCCATTGCTGGACCCCCAAATAATATTCCTTGACGTGCTAAGGGGTATCTAGAGAGTGGGATATGTTTAATAACTACCCTAACCCTAACGCGTACCCTAACCCTAACCCCTACCCTAACCCTAACACGTACCCTAATCCTAACCCGTAACCTAAACCGAGCCCTAACCCTCAAACTAACCCTAACCCTAAACCTAACCCATACCCTACGCCGTACCCGAACCCGTACCCGAACCCGTACCCGAACCCGTACCCTAAGCCGTACCCTAACCCTAACCCTAACCCTAAGCTACCCTTGACTGCTTCTGCCTCCAATAGATTTCCTAAGCACTAGTGTTTTAAGGAACAGGTTAAAAAGAGAATCCTAATGTGATTTCAGGATAATGGGTGTGTTCCTTATCTTCTCCTAGTGTCTAAACTCTTCTCCATGGCTGGACCCCCAAATAATATTCCTTAACGTGCTAAGGGGTATCTAGAGAGTGGGATAGGTTTAATAACTACCCTAACCCTAACGCGTACCCTATCCCTAACCCCTACCCTAACCCTAACACGTACCCTAATCCTAACCCGTAACATAAACCGAGCCCTAACCCTCAAACTAACCCTAACCCTAAACCTAACCCATACCCTACGCCGTACCCGAACCCGTAACCGAACCCGTACCCGAACCCGTACCCTAAGCCGTACCCTAACCCTAACCCTAACCCTAAGCTACCCTTGACTGCTTCTGCCTCCAATAGATTTCCTAAGCACTAGTGTTTTAAGGAACAGGTTAAAAAGAGAATCCTAATGTGATTTCTTGATAATGGGTGTGTTCCTTATCTTCTCCTAGTGTCTAAACTCTTCTCCATGGCTGGACCCCCAAATAATATTCCTTGACGTGCTAAGGGGTATCTAGAGAGTGGGATAGGTTTAATAACTACCCTAACCCTAACGCGTACCCTAACCCTAACCCCTACCCTAACCCTAACACGTACCCTAATCCTAACCCGTACCCTAAACCGAGCCCTAACCATCAAACTAACCCTAACCCTAACCCATACCCTACGCCGTACACGAACCCGTACCCGAAACCGTACCCTAAGCCGTACCCTAACCCTAACCCTAACCCTAAACGTAACCCTAACCCTAAGCTACCCTTGACTGCTTCTGCCTCCAATAGATTTCCTAAGCACTAGTGTTTTAAGGAACAGGTTAAAAAGAGAATCCTAATGTGATTTCTTGATAATGGGTGTGTTCCTTATCTTCTCCTAGTGTCTAAACTCTTCTCCATGGCTGGACACCCAAATAATATTCCTTGACGTGCTAAGGGGTATCTAGAGAGTGGGATAGGTTTAATAACTACCCTAACCCTAACGCGTACCCTAACCCTAACACGTACCCTAATCCTAACCCGTATCCTAAACCGAGCCCTAACCCTCAAACTAACCCTAACCCTAACCCTAACCCATACCCTACGCCGTACCCGAACCCGTACCCGAACCCGTACCCTTAGCCGTACCCTAAAGCTAACCCTAACCCTAACCCTAACCCTAACCCTAAGCTACCCTTGACTGCTTCTGCCTCCAATAGATTTCCTAAGCACTAGTGTTTTAAGGAACAGGTTAAAAAGAGAATCCTAATGTGATTTCTTGATAATGGGTGTGTTCCTCATCTTCTCCTACTGTCTAAATTCTTCTCCATGGCTGGAACCCCAAATAATATTCCTTGACTTGCTAAGGGGTATCTAGGGAGTGGGATAGGTTTAATAACTACCCTAACCCTAATGCGTACCCTAACCCTAACCCCTACCCTAACCCTAACACGAACCCTAATCCTAACCCGTACCCTAAACCGAGCCCTAACCTTCAAACTAACCCTAACCCTAACCCTAACCCATACCCTACGCCATACACGAACCCGTACCCGAACCCGTACCCTAACCCGTACCCTAACCCTAACCCTAACCCTAACCCTAACCCTAAGCTACCCTTGACTGCTTCTGCCTCCAATAGATTTCCTAAGCACTAGTGTTTTAAGGAACAGGTTAAAAAGAGAATCCTAATGTGATTTCTTGATAATGGGTGTGTTCCTTATCTTCTCCTAGTGTCTAAACTCTTCTCCATGGCTGGACCCCCAAATAATATTCCTTGACGTGCTAAGGGGTATCTAGAGAGTGGGATAGGTTTAATAACTACCCTAACCCTAACGCTTACCCTAACCCTAACCCCTACCCTAACCCTAACACGTACCCTAATCCTAACCCGTACCCTACACCGAGCCCTAACCCTCAAACTAACCCTAACCCTAACCCTAACCCATATCGTACGCCATACCCAAACCCGTACCCGAAACCGTACCCGAACCCGTACCCTAATCCGTACCCTAACCCAAACCCTAACCCTAAGCTACCCTTGACTGCTTCTGCCTCCAATAGATTTCCTAAGCACTAGTGTTTTAAGGAACAGGTTAAAAAGAGAATCCTAATGTGATTTCTTGATAATGGGTGTGTTCCTTATCTTCTCCTAGTGTCTAAACTCTTCTCCATGGCTGGACCCCCAAATAATATTCCTTGACGTGCTAAGGGGTATCTAGAGAGTGGGATAGGTTTAATAACTACCCTAACCCTAACGCGTACCCTAACCCTAACCCCTACCCTAACCCTAACACGTACCCTAACCCTAAGCCGTACCCTAACCCAAACCCTAACCCTAAGCTACCCTTGACTGCTTCTGCCTCCAATAGATTTCCTAAGCACTAGTGTTTTAAGGAACAGGTTAAAAAGAGAATCCTAATGTGATTTATTGATAATGGGTGTGTTCCTTATCTTCTCCTAGTGTCTAAACTCTTCTCCATGGCTGGACCCCCAAATAATATTCCTTGACGTGCTAAGGGGTATCTAGAGAGTGGGATAGGTTTAATAACTACCCTAACCCTAACGCGTACCCTAACCCTAACCCCTACCCTAACCCTAACACGTACCCTAATCCTAACCCGTAACCTAAACCGAGCCCTAACCCTCAAACTAACCCTAACCCTAAACCTAACCCATACCCTACGCCGTACCCGAACCCGTACCCGAACCCGTACCCGAACCCGTACCCTAAGCCGTACCCTAACCCTAACCCTAACCCTAAGCTACCCTTGACTGCTTCTGACTCCAATAGATTTCCTAAGCACTAGTGTTTTAAGGAACAGGTAAAAAAGAGAATCCTAATGTGATTTCTTGATAATGGGTGTGTTCCTTATCTTCTCCTAGTGTCTAAACTCTTCTCCATGGCTGGACCCCCAAATAATATTCCTTGACGTGCTAAGGGGTATCTAGAGAGTGGGATAGGTTTAATAACTACCCTAACCCTAACGCGTACCCTAACCCTAACCCCTACCCTAACCCTAACACGAACCCTAATCCTAACCCGTACCCTAAACCGAGCCCTAAACTTCAAACTAACCCTAACCCTAACCCAAACCCATACCCTACGCCGAACACGAACCCGTACCCGAACCCGTACCCTAAGCCGTACCCTAACCCTAAGCCTAACCCTAAACCTAACCCTAACCCTAAGCTACCCTTGACTGCTTCTGCCTCCAATAGATTTCCTAAGCACTAGTGTTTTAAGGAACAGGTTAAAAAGAGAATCCTAATGTGATTTCTTGATAATGGGTGTGTTCTTTATCTTCTCCTAGTGTCTAAACTCTTCTCCATGGCTGGACCCCCAAATAATATTCCTTGACGTGCTAAGGGGTATCTAGAGAGTGGGATAGGTTTAATAACTACCCTAACCCTAACGCGTACCCTAACCCTAACCCCTACCCTAACCCTAACACGTAACCTAATCCTAACCCGTACCCTAAACCGAGCCCTAACCTTCAAACTAAACCTAAACCTAACCCATACCCTACGCCGTACACGAACCCGTACCCGAAACCGTACCCTAAGCCGTACCCTAACCCTAACCCTAACCCTAAACCTAACCCTAACCCTAAGCTACCCTTGACTGCTTCTGCCTCCAATAGATTTCCTAAGCACTAGTGTTTTAAGGAACAGGTTAAAAAGAGAATCCTAATGTGATTTCTTGATAATGGGTGTGTTCCTTATCTTCTCCTAGTGTCTAAACACTTCTCCATGGCTGGACACCCAAATAATATTCCTTGACGTGCTAAGGGGTATCTAGAGAGTGGGATAGGTTTAATAACTACCCTAACCCTAATGCGTACCCTAACCCTAACACGTACCCTAATCCTAACCCGTACCCTAAACCGAGCCCTAACCCTCAAACTAACCCTAACCCTAACCCTAACCCATACCCTACGCCGTACCCGAACCCGTACCCGAACCCGTACCCTAAGCCGTACCCTAAAGCTAACCCTAACCCTAACCCTAACCCTAACCCTAAGCTACCCTTGACTGCTTCTGCCTCCAATAGATTTCCTAAGCACTAGTGTTTTAAGGAACAGGTTAAAAAGAGAATCCTAATGTGATTTCTTGATAATGGGTGTGTTCCTTATCTTCTCCTAGTGTCTAAACTCTTCTCCATGGCTGGACACCCAAATAATATTCCTTGACGTGCTAAGGGGTATCTAGAGAGTGGGATAGGTTTAATAACTACCCTAAACCTAACGCGTACCCTAACCCTAACCTCTACCCTAACCCTAAGACGTACCCTAATCCTAACCCGTAACCTAAACCGAGCCCTAACCCTCAAACTAACCCTAACCCTAAGCCTAACCCATACCCTACGCCATAACAGAACCCGTACCCGAACCCGTACACTAAGCCGTACCTAACCCTAACCATAACCCTAACCCTAAACCTAAACCTAACCCTAACCCTTAGCTACCCTTGACTGCTTCTGCCTCCAATAGATTTCCTAAGCACTAGTGTATTAAGGAACAGGTTAAAAAGAGAATCCTAATGTGATTTCAGGATAATGGGTGTGTTCCTTATCTTCTCCTACTGTCTAAACTCTTCTCCATGGCTGGACCCCCAAATAATATTCCTTGACGTGCTAAGGGGTATCTAGGGAGTGGGATAGGTTTAATAACTACCCTAACCCTAACGCGTACCCTAACCCTAACCCCTACCCTAACCCTAACACGAACCCTAATCCTAACCCGTACCCTAAACCGAGCCCTAACCTTCAAACTAACCCTAACCCTAACCCTAACCCATACGCTACGCCGTACACGAACCCGTACCCGAACCCGTACCCTAAGCCGTACCCTAACCCTAACCCTAATCCTAAGCTACCCTTGACTGCTTCTGCCTCCAATAGATTTCCTAAGCACTAGTGTTTTAAGGAACAGGTTAAAAAGAGAATCCTAATGTGATTTCTTGATAATGGGTGTGTTCCTTATCTTCTCCTAGTGTCTAAACTCTTCTCCATGGCTGGACCTCCAAATAATATTCCTTGACGTGCTAAGGGGTATCTAGAGAGTGGGATAGGTTTAATAACTACCCTAACCCTAACGCGTACCCTAACCCTAACCCCTACCCTAACCCTAAGACGTACCCTAATCCTAACCCGTACCCTAAACCGAGCCCTAACCCTCAAACTAACCCTAACCTTAACCCATATCCTACGCCATACCCAAACGCGTACCCGAACCCGTACCCGAACCCGTACCCTAAGCCGTACCCTAACCCAAACCCTAACCCTAAGCTACCCTTGACTGCTTCTGCCTCCAATAGATTTCCTAAGCACTAGTGTTTTAAGGAACAGGTTAAAAAGTGAATCCTAATGTGATTTATTGATAATGGGTGTGTTCCTTATCTTCTCCTAGTGTCTAAACTCTTCTCCATGGCTGCACCCCCAAATAATATTCCTTGACGTGCTAAGGGGTATCTAGAGAGTGGGATATGTTTAATAACTACCCTAACCCTAACGCGTACCCTAACCCTAACCCCTACCCTAACCCTAACACGTACCCTAATCCTAACACGTAACCTAAACCGAGCCCTAACCCTCAAACTAACCCTAACCCTAAACCTAACCCATACCCTACGCCGTACCCGAACCCGTACCCGAACCCGTACCCTAAGCCGTACCCTAACCCTAACCCTAACCCTAAGCTACCCTTGACTGCTTCTGCCTCCAATAGATTTCCTAAGCACTAGTGTTTTAAGGAACAGGTTAAAAAGAGAATCCTAATGTGATTTCTTGATAATGGGTGTGTTCCTTATCTTCTCCTAGTGTCTAAACTCTTCTCCATGGCTGGACCCCCAAATAATATTCCTTGACGTGCTAAGGGGTATCTAGAGAGTGGGATAGGTTTAATAACTACCCTAACCCTAACGCGTACCCTAACCCTAACCCCTACCCTAACCCTAACACGTACCCTAATCCTAACCCGTACCCTAAACCGAGCCCTAACCCTCAAACTAACCCTAACCCTAACCCTAACCCATACCCTACGCCGTACCCGAACCCGTACCCGAACCCGTACCCTAAGCCATACCCTAACCCTAACCCTAACCGTAACCCTAACCCTAAGCTACCCTTGACTGCTTCTGCCTCCAATAGATTTCCTAAGCACTAGTGTATTAAGGAACAGGTTAAAAAGAGAATCCTAATGTGATTTCTTGATAATGGGTGTGTTCCTTATCTTCTCCTAGTGTCTAAACTCTTCTCCATGGCTGGACCCCCAAATAATATTCCTTGACGTGCTAAGGAGTATCTAGAGAGTGGGATAGGTTTAATAACTACCCTAACCCTAACGCGTACCCTAACCCTAACCCCTACCCTATCCCTAACACGAATCCTAATCCTAACTCGTACCCTAAACCGAGCCCTAACCTTCAAACTAACCCTAACCCTAACACTAACCCATACCCTACGCCGTACACGAACCCGTACCCAACCCGTACCCTAAGCCGTGTCCTAACCCTAGCCCTAACCCTAACCCTAACCCTAAGCTACCCTTGACTGCTTCTGCCTCCAATAGATTTCCTAAGCACTAGTGTTTTAAGGAACAGGTTAAAAAGAGAATCCTAATGTGATTTCTTGATAATGGGTGTGTTCCTTATCTTCTCCTAGTGTCTAAACTCTTCTCCATGGCTGGACCCCCAAATAATATTCCTTGACGTGCTAAGGGGTATCTAGAGTGTGGGATAGGTTTAATAACTACCCTAACCCTAACGCGTACCCTAACCCTAACACCTACCCTAACCCTAACACGTACCCTAATCCTAACACGTAACCTAAACCGAGCCCTAACCCTCAAACTAACCCTAACCCTAAACCTAACCCATACCCTACGCCGTACCCGAACCCGTACCCGAACCCGTACCCGAACCCGTACCCTAAGCCGTACCCTAACCCTAACCCTAACCCTAAGCTACCCTTGACTGCTTCTGCCTCCAATAGATTTCCTAAGCACTAGTGTTTTAAGGAACAGGTTAAAAAGAGAATCCTAATGTGATTTCTTGATAATGGGTGTGTTCCTTATCTTCTCCTAGTGTCTAAACTCTTCTCCATGGCTGGACCCCCAAATAATATTCCTTGACGTGCTAAGGGGTATCTAGAGAGTGGGATAGGTTTAATAACTACCCTAACCCTAACGCGTACCCTAACCCTAACCCCTCCCCTATCCCTAACACGAACCCTAATCCTAACTCGTACCCTAAACCGAGCCCTAACCTTCAAACTAACCCTAACCCTAGCCCAAAACCATACCGTACGCCGTACACGAAACCGTACCCGAACCCGTAACCTAAGCCGTGTCCTAACACTAGCCCTAACCCTAACCCTAACCTTAATCTACCCTTGACTGCTTTTGCCTCCAATAGATTTCCTAAGCACTAGTGTTTTAAGGAACAGGTTAAAAAGAGAATCCTAATGTGATTTCTTGATAATGGGTGTGTTCCTTATCTTCTCCTAGTGTCTAAACTCTTCTCCATGGCTGGACCCCCAAATAATATTCCTTGACGTGCTATGGGGTATCTAGAGAGTGGGATAGGTTTAATAACTACCCTAACCCTAACGCGTACCCTAACCCTAACCCCTACCCTAACCCTAACACGAACCCTAATCCTAACCCGTACCCTAAACCGAGCCCTAACCTTCAAACTAACCCTAACCCTAACCCTAACCCATACCCTACAGCGTACACGAACCCGTACCCGAACCCGTACCCTAAGCCGTACCCTAACCCTAACCCTAACCCTAAGCTACCCTTGACTGCTTCTGCCTCCAATAGATTTCCTAAGCACTAGTGTTTTAAGGAACAGGTTAAAAAGAGAATCCTAATGTGATTTCTTGATAATGGGTGTGTTCCTTATCTTCTCCTAGTGTCTAAACTCTTCTCCATGGCTGGACCCCCAAATAATATTCCTTGACGTGCTAAGGGGTATCTAGAGTGTGGGATAGGTTTAATAACTACCCTAACCCTACGGCGTACCCTAACCCTAACACCTACCCTAACCCTAACACGTACCCTAATCCTAACCCGTAACCTAAACCGAGCCCTAACCCTCAAACTAACCCTAACCCTAAACCTAACCCATACCCTACGCCGTACCCGAACCCGTACCCGAACCCGTACCCGAACCCGTACCCTAAGCCGTACCCTAACCCTAACCCTAACCCTAAGCTACCCTTGACTGCTTCTGCCTCCAATAGATTTCCTAAGCACTAGTGTTTTAAGGAACAGGTTAAAAAGAGAATCCTAATGTGATTTCTTGATAATGGGTGTGTTCCTTATCTTCTCCTAGTGTCTAAACTCTTCTCCATGGCAGGACCCCCAAATAATATTCCTTGACGTGCTAAGGGGTATCTAGAGAGTGGGATAGGTTTAATAACTACCCTAACCCTAACGCGTACCCTAACCCTAACCCCTCCCCTATCCCTAACACGAACCCTAATCCTAACTCGTACCCTAAACCGAGCCCTAACCTTCAAACTAACCCTAACCCTAGCCCAAAACCATACCGTACGCCGTACACGAAACCGTACCCGAACCCGTAACCTAAGCCGTGTCCTAACACTAGCCCTAACCCTAACCCTAACCTTAATCTACCCTTGACTGCTTTTGCCTCCAATAGATTTCCTAAGCACTAGTGTTTTAAGGAACAGGTTAAAAAGAGAATCCTAATGTGATTTCTTGATAATGGGTGTGTTCCTTATCTTCTCCTAGTGTCTAAACTCTTCTCCATGGCTGGACCCCCAAATAATATTCCTTGACGTGCTATGGGGTATCTAGAGAGTGGGATAGGTTTAATAACTACCCTAACCCTAACGCGTACCCTAACCCTAACCCCTACCCTAACCCTAACACGAACCCTAATCCTAACCCGTACCCTAAACCGAGCCCTAACCTTCAAACTAACCCTAACCCTAACCCTAACCCATACCCTACAGCGTACACGAACCCGTACCCGAACCCGTACCCTAAGCCGTACCCTAACCCTAACCCTAACCCTAAGCTACCCTTGACTGCTTCTGCCTCCAATAGATTTCCTAAGCACTAGTGTTTTAAGGAACAGGTTAAAAAGAGAATCCTAATGTGATTTCTTGATAATGGGTGTGTTCCTTATCTTCTCCTAGTGTCTAAACTCTTCTCCATGGCTGGACCCCCAAATAATATTCCTTGACGTGCTAAGGGGTATCTAGAGTGTGGGATAGGTTTAATAACTACCCTAACCCTAACGCGTACCCTAACCCTAACCCCTACCCTAACCCTAACACGTACCCTAATCCTAACCCGTACCCTACACCGAGCCCTAACCCTCAAACTAACCCTAACCCTAACCCTAACCCATATCGTACGCCATACCCAAACCCGTACCCGAAACCGTACCCGAACCCGTACCCTAATCCGTACCCTAACCCAAACCCTAACCCTAAGCTACCCTTGACTGCTTCTGCCTCCAATAGATTTCCTAAGCACTAGTGTTTTAAGGAACAGGTTAAAAAGAGAATCCTAATGTGATTTCTTGATAATGGGTGTGTTCCTTATCTTCTCCTAGTGTCTAAACTCTTCTCCATGGCTGGACCCCCAAATAATATTCCTTGACGTGCTAAGGGGTATCTAGAGAGTGGGATAGGTTTAATAACTACCCTAACCCTAACGCGTACCCTAACCCTAACCCCTACCCTAACCCTAACACGTACCCTAACCCTAAGCCGTACCCTAACCCAAACCCTAACCCTAAGCTACCCTTGACTGCTTCTGCCTCCAATAGATTTCCTAAGCACTAGTGTTTTAAGGAACAGGTTAAAAAGAGAATCCTAATGTGATTTATTGATAATGGGTGTGTTCCTTATCTTCTCCTAGTGTCTAAACTCTTCTCCATGGCTGGACCCCCAAATAATATTCCTTGACGTGCTAAGGGGTATCTAGAGAGTGGGATAGGTTTAATAACTACCCTAACCCTAACGCGTACCCTAACCCTAACCCCTACCCTAACCCTAACACGTACCCTAATCCTAACCCGTAACCTAAACCGAGCCCTAACCCTCAAACTAACCCTAACCCTAAACCTAACCCATACCCTACGCCGTACCCGAACCCGTACCCGAACCCGTACCCGAACCCGTTCCCTAAGCCGTACCCTAACCCTAACCCTAACCCTAAGCTACCCTTGACTGCTTCTGACTCCAATAGATTTCCTAAGCACTAGTGTTTTAAGGAACAGGTAAAAAAGAGAATCCTAATGTGATTTCTTGATAATGGGTGTGTTCCTTATCTTCTCCTAGTGTCTAAACTCTTCTCCATGGCTGGACCCCCAAATAATATTCCTTGACGTGCTAAGGGGTATCTAGAGAGTGGGATAGGTTTAATAACTACCCTAACCCTAACGCGTACCCTAACCCTAACCCCTACCCTAACCCTAACACGAACCCTAATCCTAACCCGTACCCTAAACCGAGCCCTAAACTTCAAACTAACCCTAACCCTAACCCAAACCCATACCCTACGCCGAACACGAACCCGTACCCGAACCCGTACCCTAAGCCGTACCCTAACCCTAACCCTAACCCTAAACCTAACCCTAACCCTAAGCTACCCTTGACTGCTTCTGCCTCCAATAGATTTCCTAAGCACTAGTGTTTTAAGGAACAGGTTAAAAAGAGAATCCTAATGTGATTTCTTGATAATGGGTGTGTTCTTTATCTTCTCCTAGTGTCTAAACTCTTCTCCATGGCTGGACCCCCAAATAATATTCCTTGACGTGCTAAGGGGTATCTAGAGAGTGGGATAGGTTTAATAACTACCCTAACCCTAACGCGTACCCTAACCCTAACCCCTACCCTAACCCTAACACGTAACCTAATCCTAACCCGTACCCTAAACCGAGCCCTAACCTTCAAACTAAACCTAAACCTAACCCATACCCTACGCCGTACACGAACCCGTACCCGAAACCGTACCCTAAGCCGTACCCTAACCCTAACCCTAACCCTAAACCTAACCCTAACCCTAAGCTACCCTTGACTGCTTCTGCCTCCAATAGATTTCCTAAGCACTAGTGTTTTAAGGAACAGGTTAAAAAGAGAATCCTAATGTGATTTCTTGATAATGGGTGTGTTCCTTATCTTCTCCTAGTGTCTAAACACTTCTCCATGGCTGGACACCCAAATAATATTCCTTGACGTGCTAAGGGGTATCTAGAGAGTGGGATAGGTTTAATAACTACCCTAACCCTAATGCGTACCCTAACCCTAACACGTACCCTAATCCTAACCCGTACCCTAAACCGAGCCCTAACCCTCAAACTAACCCTAACCCTAACCCTAACCCATACCCTACGCCGTACCCGAACCCGTACCCGAACCCGTACCCTAAGCCGTACCCTAAAGCTAACCCTAACCCTAACCCTAACCCTAACCCTAAGCTACCCTTGACTGCTTCTGCCTCCAATAGATTTCCTAAGCACTAGTGTTTTAAGGAACAGGTTAAAAAGAGAATCCTAATGTGATTTCTTGATAATGGGTGTGTTCCTTATCTTCTCCTAGTGTCTAAACTCTTCTCCATGGCTGGACACCCAAATAATATTCCTTGACGTGCTAAGGGGTATCTAGAGAGTGGGATAGGTTTAATAACTACCCTAAACCTAACGCGTACCCTAACCCTAACCTCTACCCTAACCCTAAGACGTACCCTAATCCTAACCCGTAACCTAAACCGAGCCCTAACCCTCAAACTAACCCTAACCCTAAGCCTAACCCATACCCTACGCCATAACAGAACCCGTACCCGAACCCGTACACTAAGCCGTACCTAACCCTAACCATAACCCTAACCCTAAACCTAAACCTAACCCTAACCCTTAGCTACCCTTGACTGCTTCTGCCTCCAATAGATTTCCTAAGCACTAGTGTATTAAGGAACAGGTTAAAAAGAGAATCCTAATGTGATTTCAGGATAATGGGTGTGTTCCTTATCTTCTCCTACTGTCTAAACTCTTCTCCATGGCTGGACCCCCAAATAATATTCCTTGACGTGCTAAGGGGTATCTAGGGAGTGGGATAGGTTTAATAACTACCCTAACCCTAACGCGTACCCTAACCCTAACCCCTACCCTAACCCTAACACGAACCCTAATCCTAACCCGTACCCTAAACCGAGCCCTAACCTTCAAACTAACCCTAACCCTAACCCTAACCCATACGCTACGCCGTACACGAACCCGTACCCGAACCCGTACCCTAAGCCGTACCCTAACCCTAACCCTAATCCTAAGCTACCCTTGACTGCTTCTGCCTCCAATAGATTTCCTAAGCACTAGTGTTTTAAGGAACAGGTTAAAAAGAGAATCCTAATGTGATTTCTTGATAATGGGTGTGTTCCTTATCTTCTCCTAGTGTCTAAACTCTTCTCCATGGCTGGACCTCCAAATAATATTCCTTGACGTGCTAAGGGGTATCTAGAGAGTGGGATAGGTTTAATAACTACCCTAACCCTAACGCGTACCCTAACCCTAACCCCTACCCTAACCCTAAGACGTACCCTAATCCTAACCCGTACCCTAAACCGAGCCCTAACCCTCAAACTAACCCTAACCTTAACCCATATCCTACGCCATACCCAAACGCGTACCCGAACCCGTACCCGAACCCGTACCCTAAGCCGTACCCTAACCCAAACCCTAACCCTAAGCTACCCTTGACTGCTTCTGCCTCCAATAGATTTCCTAAGCACTAGTGTTTTAAGGAACAGGTTAAAAAGTGAATCCTAATGTGATTTATTGATAATGGGTGTGTTCCTTATCTTCTCCTAGTGTCTAAACTCTTCTCCATGGCTGCACCCCCAAATAATATTCCTTGACGTGCTAAGGGGTATCTAGGGTGTGGGATAGGTTTAATAACTACCCTAAACCTAACGCGTACCCTAACCCTAACCCCTACCCTAACCCTAACACGAACCCTAATCCTAACCCGTACCCTAAACCGAGCCCTAACTTTCAAACTAACCCTAACCCTAACCCTAACCCTAACCCGAACCCGTACCCGAACCCGTACCCTAAGCCGTACCCTAACCCAAACCCTAACCCTAAGCTACCCTTGACTGCTTCTGCCTCCAATAGATTTCCTAAGCAATAGTGTTTTAAGGAACAGGTTAAAAAGAGAATCCTAATGTGATTTATTGATAATGGGTGTGTTCCTTATCTTCTCCTAGTGTCTAAACTCTTCTCCATGGCTGGACCCCCAAATAATATTCCTTGACGTGCTAAGGGGTATCTAGAGAGTGGGATAGGTTTAATAACTACCCTAACCCTAACGCGTACCCTAACCCTAACCCCTACCCTAAACCTAACACGTACCCTAATCCTAACCCGTAACCTAAACCGAGCCCTAACCCTCAAACTAACCCTAACCCTAAACCTAACACATACCCTACGCCGTACCCGAACCCGTACCCGAACCCGTACCCTAAGCCGTACCCTAACCCTAACCCTAACCCTAAGCTACCCTTGACTGCTTCTGCCTCCAATAGATTTCCTAAGCACTAGTGTTTTAAGGAACAGGTTAAAAAGAGAATCCTAATGTGATTTCTTGATAATGGGTGTGTTCCTTATCTTCTCCTAGTGTCTAAACTCTTCTCCATGGCTGGACCCCCAAATAATATTCCTTGACGTGCTAAGGGGTATCTAGAGAGTGGGATAGGTTTAATAACTACCCTAACCCTAACGCGTACCCTAACCCTAACCCCTACCCTAACCCTAACACGTACCCTAATCCTAACCCGTACCCTAAACCGAGCCCTAACCTTCAAACTAACCCTAACCCTAACCCATACCCTACGCCGTACACGAACCCGTACCCGAAACCGTACCCTAAGCCGTACCCTAACACTAACCCTAACCCTAAACCTAACCCTAACCTTAAGCTACCCTTGACTGCTTCTGCCTCCAATAGATTTCCTAAGCACTAGTGTTTTAAGGAACAGGTTAAAAAGAGAATCCTAATGTGATTTCTTGATAATGGGTGTGTTCCTTATCTTCTCCTAGTGTCTAAACTCTTCTCCATGGCTGGACACCCAAATAATATTCCTTGACGTGCTAAGGGGTATCTAGAGAGTGGGATAGGTTTAATAACTACCCTAACCGTAACGCGTACCCTAACCCTAACACGTACCCTAATCCTAACCCGTACCCTAAACCGAGCCCTAACCCTCAAACTAACCCTAACCCTAACCCTAACCCATACCCTACGCCGTACCCGAACCCGTACCCGAACCTGTACCCTAAGCCGTACCCTAACCCTAACCCTAACCCTAACCCTAAGCTACCCTTGACTGCTTCTGCCTCCAATAGATTTCCTAAGCACTAGTGTTTTAAGGAACAGGTTAAAAAGAGAATCCTAATGTGATTTCTTGATAATGGGTGTGTTCCTTATCTTCTCCTAGTGTCTAAACTCTTCTCCATGGCTGGACACCCAAATAATAT
Source organism: Eschrichtius robustus (assembly GCF_028021215.1). Classification (NCBI taxonomy): domain Eukaryota; kingdom Metazoa; phylum Chordata; class Mammalia; order Artiodactyla; family Eschrichtiidae; genus Eschrichtius; species Eschrichtius robustus. The sequence goes on from NW_027175168.1 coordinate 1,356,263, forward strand.
TCCTTGACGTGCTAAGGGGTATCTAGAGAGTGGGATAGGTTTAATAACTACCCTAACCCTAACGCGTACCCTAACCCTAACCCCTACCCTAACCCTAACACGTACCCTAATCCTAACCCGTACCCTACACCGAGCCCTAACCCTCAAACTAACCCTAACCCTAACCCTAACCCATATCGTACGTCATACCCAAACCCGTACCCGAACCCGTACCCGAACCCGTACCCTAAGCCGTACCCTAACCCAAACCCTAACACTAAGCTACCCTTGACTGCTTCTGCCTCCAATAGATTTCCTAAGCACTAGTGTTTTAAGGAACAGGTTAAAAAGAGAATCCTAATGTGATTTATTGATAATGGGTGTGTTCCTTATCTTCTCCTAGTGTCTAAACTCTTCTCCATGGCTGGACCCCCAAATAATATTCCTTGACGTGCTAAGGAGTATCTAGAGAGTGGGATAGGTTTAATAACTACCCTAACCCTAACGCGTACCCTAACCCTAACCCCTACCCTAACCCTAACACGTACCCTAATCCTAACCCGTAACCTAAACCGAGCCCTAACCCTCAAACTAACCCTAACCCTAAACCTAACCCATACCCTACGCCATACCCGAACCCGTACCCGAACCCGTACCCGAACCCGTACCCTAAGCCGTACCCTAACCCTAACCCTAACCCTAAGCTACCCTTGACTGCTTCTGCCTCCAATAGATTTCCTAAGCACTAGTGTTTTAAGGAACAGGTTAAAAAGAGAATCCTAATGTGATTTCTTGATAATGGGTGTGTTCCTTATCTTTTCCTAGTGTCTAAACTCTTCTCCATGGCTGGACCCCCAAATAATATTCCTTGACGTGCTAAGGGGTATCTAGAGAGTGGGATAGGTTTAATAACTACCCTAACCCTAACGCGTACCCTAACCCTAACCCCTACCCTAACCCTAACACGTACCCTAACCCTAACCCGTACCCTAAGCCGTACCCTAACCCAAACCCTAACCCTAAGCTACCCTTGACTGCTTCTGCCTCCAATAGATTTCCTAAGCACTAGTGTTTTAAGGAACAGGTTAAAAAGAGAATCCTAATGTGATTTATTGATAATGGGTGTGTTCCTTATCTTCTCCTAGTGTCTAAACTCTTCTACATGGCTGGACACCCAAATAATATTCCTTGACGTGCTAAGGGGTATCTAGAGAGTGGGATAGGTTTAATAACTACCCTAACCCTAACGCGTACCCTAACCCTAACCCCTACCCTAACCCTAACACGTACCCTAATCCTAACCCGTAACCTAAACCGAGCCCTAACCCTCAAACTAACCCTAACCCTAAACCTAACCCATACCCTACGCCGTACCCGAACCCGTAACCGAACCCGTACCCGAACCCGTACCCTAAGCCGTACCCTAACCCTAACCCTAACCCTAAGCTACCCTTGACTGCTTCTGCCTCCAATAGATTTCCTAAGCACTAGTGTTTTAAGGAACAGGTTAAAAAGAGAATCCTAATGTGATTTCTTGATAATGGGTGTGTTCCTTATCTTCTCCTAGTGTCTAAACTCTTCTCCATGGCTGGACCCCCAAATAATATTCCTTGACGTGCTAAGGGGTATCTAGAGAGTGGGATATGTTTAATAACTACCCTGACCCTAACGCGTACCCTAACCCTAACCCCTACCCTAACCCTAACACGTACCCTAATCCTAACACGTAACCTAAACCGAGCCCTAACCCTCAAACTAACCCTAACCCTAAACCTAACCCATACCCTACGCCGTACCGAACCCGTACCCGAACCCGTACCCGAACCCGTACCCTAAGCCGTACGCTAACCCTAACCCTAACCCTAAGCTACCCTTGACTGCTTCTGCCTCCAATAGATTTTCTAAGCAGTAGTGTTTTAAGGAACAGGTTAAAAAGAGAATCCTAATGTGATTTCTTGATAATGGGTGTATTCCTTATCTTCTCCTAGTGTCTAAACTCTTCTCCATGGCTGGACCCCCAAATAATATTCCTTGACGTGCTAAGGGGTATCTAGAGAGTGGGATAGGTTTAATAACTACCCTAACCCTAACGCATACCCTAACCCTAACCCCTACCCTAACCCTAACACGTACCCTAATCCTAACCCGTACCCTAAACCGAGCCCTAACCTTCAAACTAACCCTAACCCTAACCCTAACCCATACCCTACGCCGTACACGAACCCGTACCCGAACCCGTACCCTAAGCCGTACCGTAAAGCTAACCCTAACCCTAACCCTAACCCTAAGCTACCCTTGACTGCTTCTGCCTCCAATAGATTTCCTAAGCACTAGTGTTTTAAGGAACAGGTTAAAAAGAGAATCCTAATGTGATTTCTTGATAATGGGTGTGTTCCTTATTTTCTCCTAGTGTCTAAACTCTTCTCCATGGCTGGACCCCCAAATAATATTCCTTGACGTGCTAAGGGGTATCTAGAGAGTGGGATAGGTTTAATAACTACCCTAACCCTAACGCGTACCCTAAACCTAACCCCTACCCTAACCCTAACACGTACCCTAATCCTAACCCGTACCCTAAACCGAGCCCTAACCCTCAAACTAACCCTAACCCTAACCCTAACCCATACCCTACGCCGTACCCGAACCCGTACCCGAACCCGTACCCTAAGCCATACCCTAACCCTAACCCTAACCGTAACCCTAACCCTAAGCTACCCTTGACTGCTTCTGCCTCCAATAGATTTCGTAAGCACTAGTGTTTTAAGGAACAGGTTAAAAAGAGAATCCTAATGTGATTTCAGGATAATGGGTGTGTTCCTTATCTTCTCCTAGTGTCTAAACTCTTCTCCATGGCTGGACCCCCAAATAATATTCCTTGACGTGCTAAGGGGTATCTAGAGAGTGGGATAGGTTTAATAACTACGCTAAACCTAACGCGTACCCTAACCCTAACCCCTACCCTAACCCTAACACGAACCCTTATCCTAACCCGTACCCTAAACCGAGCCCTAACCTTCAAACTAACCCTAACCCTAACCCAAACCCATACACTACGCCGTACACGAACCCGTACCCGAACCCGTACCCTATGCCGTGTCCTAACCCTAGCCCTAACCCTAACACTAACCCTAAGCTACCCTTGACTGCTTCTGCCTCCAATAGATTTCCTAAGCACTAGTGTTTTAAGGAACAGGTTAAAAAGAGAATCCTAATGTGATTTCTTGATAATGGGTGTGTTCCTTATTTCTCCTAGTGTCTAAACTCTTCTCCATGGCTGGACACCCAAATAATATTCCTTGACGTGCTAAGGGGTATCTAGAGAGTGGGATAGGTTTAATAACTACCCTAACCCTAACGCGTACCCTAACCCTAACCCCTACCCTAACCCTAACACGTACCCTAATCCTAACCCGTAACCTAAACCGAGCCCTAACCCTCAAACTAACCCTAACCCTAACCCTAACCCATACCCTATGCCATATCCAAACCCGTACCCGAACCCGTACCCTAAGCCGTACCCTAACCCTAACCCTAACCCTAAGCTACCTTTGACTGCTTCTGCCTCCAATAGATTTCCTAAGCACTAGTGTATTAAGGAACAGGTTAAAAAGAGAATCCTAATGTGATTTCAGGATAATGGGTGTGTTCCTTATCTTCTCCTACTGTCTAAATTCTTCTCCATGGCTGGACCCCCAAATAATATTCCTTGACGTGCTAAGGGGTATCTAGGGAGTGGGATAGGTTTAATAACTACCCTAAACCTAACGCGTACCCTAACCCTAACCCCTACCCTAACCCTAACACGAACCCTAATCCTAACCCGTACCCTAAACCGAGCCCTAACCTTCAAACTAACCCTAACCCTAACCCTAACCCTAACCCTAACCCTAACCCGAACCCGTACCCGAACCCGTACCCTAAGCCGTACCCTAACCCAAACCCTAACCCTAAGCTACCCTTGACTGCTTCTGCCTCCAATAGATTTCCTAAGCAATAGTGTTTTAAGGAACAGGTTAAAAAGAGAATCCTAATGTGATTTATTGATAATGGGTGTGTTCCTTATCTTCTCCTAGTGTCTAAACTCTTCTCCATGGCTGGACCCCCAAATAATATTCCTTGACGTGCTAAGGGGTATCTAGAGAGTGGGATAGGTTTAATAACTACCCTAACCCTAACGCGTACCCTAACCCTAACCCCTACCCTAAACCTAACACGTACCCTAATCCTAACCCGTAACCTAAACCGAGCCCTAACCCTCAAACTAACCCTAACCCTAAACCTAACACATACCCTACGCCGTACCCGAACCCGTAACCGAACCCGTACCCGAACCCGTACCCTAAGCCGTACCCTAACCCTAACCCTAACCCTAAGCTACCCTTGACTGCTTCTGCCTCCAATAGATTTCCTAAGCACTAGTGTATTAAGGAACAGGTTAAAAAGAGAATCCTAATGTGATTTCAGAATAATGGGTGTGTTCCTTATCTTCTCCTAGTGTCTAAACTCTTCTCCATGGCTGGACCCCAAAATAATATTCCTTGACGTGCTAAGGGGTATCTAGAGAGTGGGATAGGTTTAATAACTACCCTAACCCTAACGCGTACCCTAACCCTAACCCCTACCCTAACCCTAACACGAACCCTAATCCTAACCCGTACCCTAAACCGAGCCCTAACCTTCAAACTAACCCTAACCCTAACCCTAACCCATACCCTACGCCGTACACGAACCCGTACCCGAACCCGTACCCTAAGCCGTACCCTAACCCTAACCCTAACCCTAAGCTACCCTTGACTGCTTCTGCCTCCAATAGATTTCCTAAGCACTAGTGTATTAAGGAACAGGTTAAAAAGAGAATCCTAATGTGATTTCAGGATAATGGGTGTGTTCCTTATCTTCTCCTACTGTCTAAATTCTTCTCCATGGCTGGACCCCCAAATAATATTCCTTGACGTGCTAAGGGGTATCTAGGGAGTGGGATAGGTTTAATAACTACCCTAAACCTAACGCGTACCCTAACCCTAACCCCTACCCTAACCCTAACACGAACCCTAATCCTAACCCGTACCCTAAACCGAGCCCTAACTTTCAAACTAACCCTAACCCTAACCCTAACCCTAACCCGAACCCGTACCCGAACCCGTACCCTAAGCCGTACCCTAACCCAAACCCTAACCCTAAGCTACCCTTGACTGCTTCTGCCTCCAATAGATTTCCTAAGCAATAGTGTTTTAAGGAACAGGTTAAAAAGAGAATCCTAATGTGATTTATTGATAATGGGTGTGTTCCTTATCTTCTCCTAGTGTCTAAACTCTTCTCCATGGCTGGACCCCCAAATAATATTCCTTGACGTGCTAAGGGGTATCTAGAGAGTGCGATAGGTTTAATAACTACCCTAACCCTAACGCGTACCCTAACCCTAACCCCTACCCTAAACCTAACACGTACCCTAATCCTAACCCGTAACCTAAACCGAGCCCTAACCCTCAAACTAACCCTAACCCTAAACCTAACACATACCCTACGCCGTACCCGAACCCGTACCCGAACCCGTACCCTAAGCCGTACCCTAACCCTAACCCTAACCCTAAGCTACCCTTGACTGCTTCTGCCTCCAATAGATTTCCTAAGCACTAGTGTTTTAAGGAACAGGTTAAAAAGAGAATCCTAATGTGATTTCTTGATAATGGGTGTGTTCCTTATCTTCTCCTAGTGTCTAAACTCTTCTCCATGGCTGGACCCCCAAATAATATTCCTTGACGTGCTAAGGGGTATCTAGAGAGTGGGATAGGTTTAATAACTACCCTAACCCTAACGCGTACCCTAACCCTAACCCCTACCCTAACCCTAACACGTACCCTAATCCTAACCCGTACCCTAAACCGAGCCCTAACCTTCAAACTAACCCTAACCCTAACCCATACCCTACGCCGTACACGAACCCGTACCCGAAACCGTACCCTAAGCCGTACCCTAACACTAACCCTAACCCTAAACCTAACCCTAACCTTAAGCTACCCTTGACTGCTTCTGCCTCCAATAGATTTCCTAAGCACTAGTGTTTTAAGGAACAGGTTAAAAAGAGAATCCTAATGTGATTTCTTGATAATGGGTGTGTTCCTTATCTTCTCCTAGTGTCTAAACTCTTCTCCATGGCTGGACACCCAAATAATATTCCTTGACGTGCTAAGGGGTATCTAGAGAGTGGGATAGGTTTAATAACTACCCTAACCGTAACGCGTACCCTAACCCTAACACGTACCCTAATCCTAACCCGTACCCTAAACCGAGCCCTAACCCTCAAACTAACCCTAACCCTAACCCTAACCCATACCCTACGCCGTACCCGAACCCGTACCCGAACCTGTACCCTAAGCCGTACCCTAACCCTAACCCTAACCCTAACCCTAAGCTACCCTTGACTGCTTCTGCCTCCAATAGATTTCCTAAGCACTAGTGTTTTAAGGAACAGGTTAAAAAGAGAATCCTAATGTGATTTATTGATAATGGGTGTGTTCCTTATCTTCTCCTAGTGTCTAAACTCTTCTCCATGGCTGGACCCCCAAATAATATTCCTTGACGTGCTAAGGAGTATCTAGAGAGTGGGATAGGTTTAATAACTACCCTAACCCTAACGCGTACCCTAACCCTAACCCCTACCCTAACCCTAACACGTACCCTAATCCTAACCCGTAACCTAAACCGAGCCCTAACCCTCAAACTAACCCTAACCCTAAACCTAACCCATACCCTACGCCATACCCGAACCCGTACCCGAACCCGTACCCGAACCCGTACCCTAAGCCGTACCCTAACCCTAACCCTAACCCTAAGCTACCCTTGACTGCTTCTGCCTCCAATAGATTTCCTAAGCACTAGTGTTTTAAGGAACAGGTTAAAAAGAGAATCCTATTGTGATTTCTTGATAATGGGTGTGTTCCTTATCTTTTCCTAGTGTCTAAACTCTTCTCCATGGCTGGACCCCCAAATAATATTCCTTGACGTGCTAAGGGGTATCTAGAGAGTGGGATAGGTTTAATAACTACCCTAACCCTAACGCGTACCCTAACCCTAACCCCTACCCTAACCCTAACACGTACCCTAACCCTAACCCGTACCCTAAGCCGTACCCTAACCCAAACCCTAACCCTAAGCTACCCTTGACTGCTTCTGCCTCCAATAGATTTCCTAAGCACTAGTGTTTTAAGGAACAGGTTAAAAAGAGAATCCTAATGTGATTTATTGATAATGGGTGTGTTCCTTATCTTCTCCTAGTGTCTAAACTCTTCTACATGGCTGGACACCCAAATAATATTCCTTGACGTGCTAAGGGGTATCTAGAGAGTGGGATAGGTTTAATAACTACCCTAACCCTAACGCGTACCCTAACCCTAACCCCTACCCTAACCCTAACACGTACCCTAATCCTAACCCGTAACCTAAACCGAGCCCTAACCCTCAAACTAACCCTAACCCTAAACCTAACCCATACCCTACGCCGTACCCGAACCCGTAACCGAACCCGTACCCGAACCCGTACCCTAAGCCGTACCCTAACCCTAACCCTAACCCTAAGCTACCCTTGACTGCTTCTGCCTCCAATAGATTTCCTAAGCACTAGTGTTTTAAGGAACAGGTTAAAAAGAGAATCCTAATGTGATTTCTTGATAATGGGTGTGTTCCTTATCTTCTCCTAGTGTCTAAACTCTTCTCCATGGCTGGACCCCCAAATAATATTCCTTGACGTGCTAAGGGGTATCTAGAGAGTGGGATATGTTTAATAACTACCCTGACCCTAACGCGTACCCTAACCCTAACCCCTACCCTAACCCTAACACGTACCCTAATCCTAACACGTAACCTAAACCGAGCCCTAACCCTCAAACTAACCCTAACCCTAAACCTAACCCATACCCTACGCCGTACCCGAACCCGTACCCGAACCCGTACCCGAACCCGTACCCTAAGCCGTACGCTAACCCTAACCCTAACCCTAAGCTACCCTTGACTGCTTCTGCCTCCAATAGATTTTCTAAGCAGTAGTGTTTTAAGGAACAGGTTAAAAAGAGAATCCTAAAGTGATTTCTTGATAATGGGTGTATTCCTTATCTTCTCCTAGTGTCTAAACTCTTCTCCATGGCTGGACCCCCAAATAATATTCCTTGACGTGCTAAGGGGTATCTAGAGAGTGGGATAGGTTTAATAACTACCCTAACCCTAACGCATACCCTAACCCTAACCCCTACCCTAACCCTAACACGTACCCTAATCCTAACCCGTACCCTAAACCGAGCCCTAACCTTCAAACTAACCCTAAACCTAACCCATACCCTACGCCGTACACGAACCCGTACCCGAAACCGTACCCTAAGCCGTACCCTAACCCTAACCCTAACCCTAAACCTAACCCTAACCCTAAGCTACCCTTGACTGCTTCTGCCTCCAATAGATTTCCTAAGCACTAGTGTTTTAAGGAACAGGTTAAAAAGAGAATCCTAATGTGATTTCTTGATAATGGGTGTGTTCCTTATCTTCTCCTAGTGTCTAAACTCTTCTCCATGGCTGGACACCCAAATAATATTCCTTGACGTGCTAAGGGGTATCTAGAGAGTGGGATAGGTTTAATAACTACCCTATCCCTAACGCGTACCCTAACCCTAACACGTACCCTAATCCTAACCCGTACCCTAAACCGAGCCCTAACCCTCAAACTAACCCTAAACCTAACCCTAACCCATACCCTACGCCATACCCGAACCCGTACCCGAACCCGTACACTAAGCCGTACCTAACCCTAACCATAACCCTAACCCTAAACCTAACCCTAAGCTACCCTTGACTGCTTCTGCCTCCAATAGATTTCCTAAGCACTAGTGTATTAAGGAACAGGTTAAAAAGAGAATCCTAATGTGATTTCAGGATAATGGGTGTGTTCCTTATCTTCTCCTACTGTCTAAACTCTTCTCCATGGCTGGACCCCCAAATAATATTCCTTGACGTGCTAAGGGGTATCTAGGGAGTGGGATAGGTTTAATAACTACCCTACCCCTAACGCGTACCCTAACCCTAACCCCTACCCTAAACCTAACACGAACCCTAATCCTAACCCGTACCCTAAACCGAGCCCTAACCTTCAAACTAACCCTAACCCTAACCCTAACCCATACGCTACGCCGTACACGAACCCGTACCCGAACCCGTACCCTAAGCCGTACCCTAACCCTAACCCTAACCCTAAGCTACCCTTGACTGCTTCTGCCTCCAATAGATTTCTTAAGCACTAGTGTTTTAAGGAACAGGTTAAAAAGAGAATCCTAATGTGATTTATTGATAATGGGTGTGTTCCTTATCTTCTCCTAGTGTCTAAACTCTTCTCCATGGCTGGACCCCCAAATAATATTCCTTGACGTGCTAAGGGGTATCTAGAGAGTGGGATAGGTTTAATAACTACCCTAACCCTAACGCGTACCCTAACCCTAACCCCTACCCTAACCCTAACACGTACCCTAATCCTAACACGTAACCTAAACCGAGCCCTAACCCTCAAACTAACCCTAATCCTAAACCTAACCCATACCCTACGCCGTACCCGAACCCGTACCCGAACCCGTACCCGAACCCGTACCCTAAGCCGTACCCTAACCCTAAGCTACCCTTGACTGCTTCTGCCTCCAATAGATTTCCTAAGCACTAGTGTTTTAAGGAACAGGTTAAAAAGAGAATCCTAATGTGATTTCTTGATAATGGGTGTGTTCCTTATCTTCTCCTAGTGTCTAAACTCTTCTCCATGGCTGGACCCCCAAATAATATTCCTTGACGTGCTAAGGGGTATCTAGAGTGTGGGATAGGTTTAATAACTACCCTAACCCTAACGCGTACCCTAACCCTAACCCCTACCCTAACCCTAACACGTACCCTAATCCTAACCCGTAACCTAAACCGAGCCCTAACCCTCAAACTAACCCTAACCCTAAACCTAACCCATACCCTACGCCGTACCCGAACCCGTACCCGAACCCGTACCCGAACCCGTACCCTAAGCCGTACCCTAACCCTAACCCTAACCCTAAGCTACCCTTGACTGCTTCTGCCTCCAATAGATTTCCTAAGCACTAGTGTTTTAAGGAACAGGTTAAAAAGAGAATCCTAATGTGATTTCAGGATAATGGGTGTGTTCCTTATCTTCTCCTAGTGTCTAAACTCTTCTCCATGGCTGGACCCCCAAATAATATTCCTTGACGTGCTAAGGGGTATGTAGAGAGTGGGATAGGTTTAATAACTACCCTAACCCTAACGCGTACCCTAACCCTAACCCCTACCCTAACCCTAACACGTACCCTAATCCTAACCCGTAACCTAAACCGAGCCCTAACCCTCAAACTAACCCTAACCCTAAACCTAACCCATACCCTACGCCGTACCCGAACCCGTAACCGAACCCGTACCCGAACCCGTACCCTAAGCCGTACCTTAACCCTAACCCTAACCCTAAGCTACCCTTGACTGCTTCTGCCTCCAATAGATTTCCTAAGCACTAGTGTTTTAAGGAACAGGTTAAAAAGAGAATCCTAATGTGATTTCTTGATAATGGGTGTGTTCCTTATCTTCTCCTAGTGTCTAAACTCTTCTCCATGGCTGGACCCCCAAATAATATTCCTTGACGTGCTAAGGGGTATCTAGAGAGTGGGATAGGTTTAATAACTACCCTAAACCTAACGCGTACCCTAACCCTAACCCCTACCCTAACCCTAACACGTACCCTAATCCTAACCCGTACCCTAAACCGAGCCCTAACCTTCAAACTAACCCTAACCCTAACCCATACCCTACGCCGTACACGAACCCGTACCCGAAACCGTACCCTAAGCCGTACCCTAACCCTAACCCTAACCCTAAACCTAACCCTAACCCTAAGCTACCCTTGACTGCTTCTGCCTCCAATAGATTTCCTAAGCACTAGTGTTTTAAGGAACAGGTTAAAAAGAGAATCCTAATGTGATTTCTTGATAATGGGTGTGTTCCTTATCTTCTCCTAGTGTCTAAACTCTTCTCCATGGCTGGACACCCAAATAATATTCCTTGACGTGCTAAGGGGTATCTAGAGAGTGGGATAGGTTTAATAACTACCCTAACCCTAACGCGTACCCTAACCCTAACACGTACCCTAATCCTAACCCGTACCCTAAACCGAGCCCTAACCCTCAAACTAACCCTAACCCTAACCCTAACCCATACCCTACGCCGTACCCGAACCCGTACCCGAACCCGTACCCTAAGCCGTACCCTAAAGCTAACCCTAACCCTAACCCTAACCCTAACCCTAAGCTACCCTTGACTGCTTCTGCCTCCAATAGATTTCCTAAGCACTAGTGTTTTAAGGAACAGGTTAAAAAGAGAATCCTAATGTGATTTCTTGATAATGGGTGTGTTCCTTAACTTCTCCTAGTGTCTAAACTCTTCTCCATGGCTGGACCCCCAAATAATATTACTTGACGTGCTAAGGGTTATCTAGAGAGTGGGATAGGTTTAATAACTACCCTAACCCTAACGCGTACCCTAACCCTAACCTCTACCCTAACCCTAACACGTACCCTAATCCTAACCCGTAACCTAAACCGAGCCCTAACCCTCAAACTAACCCTAACCCTAACCCTAACCCATACCCTACGCCATACCCGAACCCGTACCCGAACCCGTACACTAAGCCGTACCTAACCCTAACCATAACCCTAACCCTAAACCTAACCCTAACCCTAACCCTAAGCTACCCTTGACTGCTTCTGCCTCCAATAGATTTCCTAAGTACTAGTGTATTAAGGAACAGGTTAAAAAGAGAATCCTAATGTGATTTCAGGATAATGGGTGTGTTCCTTATCTTCTCCTACTGTCTAAACTCTTCTCCATGGCTGGACCCCCAAATAATATTCCTTGACGTGCTAAGGGGTATCTAGGGAGTGGGATAGGTTTAATAACTACCCTAACCCTAACGCGTACCCTAACCCTAACCCCTACCCTAACCCTAACACGAACCCTAATCCTAACCCGTACCCTAAACCGAGCCCTAACCTTCAAAGTAACCCTAACCCTAACCCTAACCCATACGCTACGCCTTACACGAACCCGTACCCGAACCCGTACCCTAAGCCGTACCCTAAACCTAACCCTAACCCTAAGCTACCCTTGACTGCTTCTGCCTCCAATAGATTTCTTAAGCACTAGTGTTTTAAGGAACAGGTTAAAAAGAGAATCCTAATGTGATTTATTGATAATGGGTGTGTTCCTTATCTTCTCCTAGTGTCTAAACTCTTCTCCATGGCTGGACCCCCAAATAATATTCCTTGACGTGCTAAGGGGTATCTAGAGAGTGGGATAGGTTTAATAACTACCCTAACCCTAACGCATACCCTAACCCTAACCCCTACCCTAACTCTAACACGTACCCTAATCCTAACCCGTACCCTAAACCGAGCCCTAACCTTCAAACTAACCCTAACCCTAACCCATACCCTACGCCGTACACGAACCCGTACCCGAAACCATACCCTAAGCCGTACCCTAACCCTAACCCTAACCCTAAACCTAACCCTAACCCTAAGCTACCCTTGACTGCTTCTGCCTTCAATAGATTTCCTAAGCACTAGTGTTTTAAGGAACAGGTTAAAAAGAGAATCCTAATGTGATTTCTTGATAATGGGTGTGTTCCTTATCTTCTCCTAGTGTCTAAACTCTTCTCCATGGCTGGACACCCAAATAATATTCCTTGACGTGCTAAGGGGTATCTAGAGAGTGGGATAGGTTTAATAACTACCCTAACCCTAACGCGTACCCTAACCCTAACACGTACCCTAATCCTAACCCGTACCCTAAACCGAGCCCTAACCCTCAAACTAACCCTAACCCTAACCCTAACCCATACCCTACGCCGTACCCGAACCCGTACCCGAACCCGTACTCTAAGCCGTACCCTAAAGCTAACCCTAACCCTAACCCTAACCCTAACCCTAAGCTACCCTTGACTGCTTCTGCCTCCAATAGATTTCCTAAGCACTAGTGTTTTAAGGAACAGGTTAAAAAGAGAATCCTAATGTGATTTCTTGATAATGGGTGTGTTCCTTATCTTCTCCTAGTGTCTAAACTCTTCTCCATGGCTGGACCCCCAAATAATATTCCTTGACGTGCTAAGGGTTATCTAGAGAGTGGGATAGGTTTAATAACTACCCTAACCCTAACGCGTACCCTAACCCTAACCTCTACCCTAACCCTAAGACGTACCCTAATCCTAACCCGTAACCTAAACCGAGCCCTAACCCTCAAACTAACCCTAACCCTAACCCTAACCCATACCCTACGCCATACCCGAACCCGTACCCGAACCCGTACACTAAGCCGTACCTAACCCTAACCATAACCCTAACCCTAAACCTAACCCTAACCCTAACCCTAAGCTACCCTTGACTGCTTCTGCCTCCAATAGATTTCCTAAGCACTAGTATATTAAGGAACAGGTTAAAAAGAGAATCCTAATGTGATTTCAGGATAATGAGTGTGTTCCTTATCTTCTCCTACTGTCTAAACTCTTCTCCATGGCTGGACCCCCAAATAATATTCCTTGACGTGCTAAGGGGTATCTAGGGAGTGGGATAGGTTTAATAACTACCCTAACCCTAACGCGTACCCTAACCCTAACCCCTACCCTAACCCTAACACGAACCCTAATCCTAACCCGTACCCTAAACCGAGCCCTAACCTTCAAACTAACCCTAACCCTAACCCTAACCCATACGCTACGCCGTACACGAACCCGTACACGAACCCGTACCCTAAGCCGTACCCTAACCCTAACCCTAACCCTAAGCTACCCTTGACTGCTTCTGCCTCCAATAGATTTCTTAAGCACTAGTGTTTTAAGGAACAGGTTAAAAAGAGAATCCTAATGTGATTTATTGATAATGGGTGTGTTCCATATCTTCTCCTAGTGTCTAAACTCTTCTCCATGGCTGGACCCCCAAATAATATTCCTTGACGTGCTAAGGGGTATCTAGAGAGTGGGATAGGTTTAATAACTACCCTAACCCTAACGCGTACCCTAACCCTAACCCCTACCCTAACCCTAACACGTACCCTAATCCTAACACGTAACCTAAACCGAGCCCTAACCCTCAAACTAACCCTAACCCTAAACCTAACCCATACCCTACGCCGTACCCGAACCCGTACCCGAACCCGTACCCGAACCCGTACCCTAAGCCGTACCCTAACCCTAACCCTAACCCTAAGCTACCCTTGACTGCTTCTGCCTCCAATAGATTTCCTAAGCACTAGTGTTTTAAGGAACAGGTTAAAAAGAGAATCCTAATGTGATTTCTTGATAATGGGTGTGTTCCTTATCTTCTCCTAGTGTCTAACCTCTTCTCCATGGCTGGACACACAAATAATATTCCTTGACGTGCTAAGGGGTATCTAGAGTGTGGGATAGGTTTAATAACTACCCTAACCCTAACGCGTACCCTAACCCTAACCCCTACCCTAACCCTAACACGTACCCTAATCCTAACCCGTAACCTAAACCGAGCCCTAACCCTCAAACTAACCCTAACCCTAAACCTAACCCATACCCTACGCCGTACCCGAACCCGTAACCGAACCCGTACCCGAACCCGTACCCTAAGCCGTACCCTAACCCTAACCCTAACCCTAAGCTACCCTTGACTGCTTCTGCCTCCAATAGATTTCCTAAGCAATAGTGTTTTAAGGAACAGGTTAAAAAGAGAATCCTAATGTGATTTCAGGATAATGGGTGTGTTCCTTATCTTCTCCTAGTGTCTAAACTCTTCTCCATGGCTGGACCCCCAAATAATATTCCTTGACGTGCTAAGGGGTATCTAGAGAGTGGGATAGGTTTAATAACTACCCTAACCCTAACGCGTACCCTAACCCTAACCCCTACCCTAACCCTAACACGTACCCTAATCCTAACCCGTACCCTAAACCGAGCCCTAACCTTCAAACTAACCCTAACCCTAACCCATACCCTACGCCGTACACGAACCCGTACCCGAAACCGTACCCTAAGCCGTACCCTAACCCTGACCCTAACCCTAAACCTAACCCTAACCTTAAGCTACCCTTGACTGCTTCTGCCTCCAATAGATTTCCTAAGCACTAGTGTTTTAAGGAACAGGTTAAAAAGAGAATCCTAATGTGATTTCTTGATAATGGGTGTGTTCCTTATCTTCTCCTAGTGTCTAAACTCTTCTCCATGGCTGGACACCCAAATAATATTCCTTGACGTGCTAAGGGGTATCTAGAGAGTGGGATAGGTTTAATAACTACCCTAACCCTAACGCGTACCCTAACCCTAACACGTACCCTAATCCTAACCCGTACCCTAAACCGAGCCCTAACCCTCAAACTAACCCTAACCCTAACCCTAACCCATACCCTACGCCGTACCCTAACCCGTACCCGAACCCGTACCCTAAGCCGTACCCTAAAGCTAACCCTAACCCTAACCCTAACCCTAACCCTAAGCTACCCTTGACTGCTTCTGCCTCCAATAGATTTCCTAAGCACTAGTGTTTTAAGGAACAGGTTAAAAAGAGAATCCTAATGTGATTTCTTGATAATGGGTGTGTTCCTTATCTTCTCCTAGTGTCTAAACTCTTCTCCATGGCTGGACCCCCAAATAATATTCCTTGACGTGCTAAGGGTTATCTAGAGAGTGGGATAGGTTTAATAACTACCCTAACCCTAACGCGTACCCTAACCCTAACCTCTACCCTAACCCTAACACGTACCCTAATCCTAACCCGTAACCTAAACCGAGCCCTAACCCTCAAACTAACCCTAAACCTAACCCTAACCCATACCCTACGCCATACCCGAACCCGTACCCGAACCCGTACACTAAGCCGTACCTAACCCTAACCATAACCCTAACCCTAAACCTAACCCTAACCCTAACCCTAAGCTACCCTTGACTGCTTCTGCCTCCAATAGATTTCCTAAGCACTAGTGTATTAAGGAACAGGTTAAAAAGAGAATCCTAATGTGATTTCAGGATAATGGGTGTGTTCCTTATCTTCTCCTACTGTCTAAACTCTTCTCCATGGCTGGACGCCCAAATAATATTCCTTGACGTGCTAAGGGGTATCTAGGGAGTGGGATAGGTTTAATAACTACCCTAACCCTAACGCGTACCCTAACCCTAACCCCTACCCTAACCCTAACACGAACCCTAATCCTAACCCGTACCCTAAACCGAGCCCTAACCTTCAAACTAACCCTAACCCTAACCCTAACCCATACGCTACGCCGTACACGAACCCGTACCCGAACCCGTACCCTAAGCCGTACCCTAACCCTAACCCTAACCCTAAGCTACCCTTGACTGCTTCTGCCTCCAATAGATTTCTTAAGCACTAGTGTTTTAAGGAACAGGTTAAAAAGAGAATCCTAATGTGATTTATTGATAATGGGTGTGTTCCTTATCTTCTCCTAGTGTCTAAACTCTTCTCCATTGCTGGACCCCCAAATAATATTCCTTGACGTGCTAAGGGGTATCTAGAGAGTGGGATATGTTTAATAACTACCCTAACCCTAACGCGTACCCTAACCCTAACCCCTACCCTAACCCTAACACGTACCCTAATCCTAACCCGTAACCTAAACCGAGCCCTAACCCTCAAACTAACCCTAACCCTAAACCTAACCCATACCCTACGCCGTACCCGAACCCGTACCCGAACCCGTACCCGAACCCGTACCCTAAGCCGTACCCTAACCCTAACCCTAACCCTAAGCTACCCTTGACTGCTTCTGCCTCCAATAGATTTCCTAAGCACTAGTGTTTTAAGGAACAGGTTAAAAAGAGAATCCTAATGTGATTTCAGGATAATGGGTGTGTTCCTTATCTTCTCCTAGTGTCTAAACTCTTCTCCATGGCTGGACCCCCAAATAATATTCCTTAACGTGCTAAGGGGTATCTAGAGAGTGGGATAGGTTTAATAACTACCCTAACCCTAACGCGTACCCTATCCCTAACCCCTACCCTAACCCTAACACGTACCCTAATCCTAACCCGTAACATAAACCGAGCCCTAACCCTCAAACTAACCCTAACCCTAAACCTAACCCATACCCTACGCCGTACCCGAACCCGTAACCGAACCCGTACCCGAACCCGTACCCTAAGCCGTACCCTAACCCTAACCCTAACCCTAAGCTACCCTTGACTGCTTCTGCCTCCAATAGATTTCCTAAGCACTAGTGTTTTAAGGAACAGGTTAAAAAGAGAATCCTAATGTGATTTCTTGATAATGGGTGTGTTCCTTATCTTCTCCTAGTGTCTAAACTCTTCTCCATGGCTGGACCCCCAAATAATATTCCTTGACGTGCTAAGGGGTATCTAGAGAGTGGGATAGGTTTAATAACTACCCTAACCCTAACGCGTACCCTAACCCTAACCCCTACCCTAACCCTAACACGTACCCTAATCCTAACCCGTACCCTAAACCGAGCCCTAACCATCAAACTAACCCTAACCCTAACCCATACCCTACGCCGTACACGAACCCGTACCCGAAACCGTACCCTAAGCCGTACCCTAACCCTAACCCTAACCCTAAACGTAACCCTAACCCTAAGCTACCCTTGACTGCTTCTGCCTCCAATAGATTTCCTAAGCACTAGTGTTTTAAGGAACAGGTTAAAAAGAGAATCCTAATGTGATTTCTTGATAATGGGTGTGTTCCTTATCTTCTCCTAGTGTCTAAACTCTTCTCCATGGCTGGACACCCAAATAATATTCCTTGACGTGCTAAGGGGTATCTAGAGAGTGGGATAGGTTTAATAACTACCCTAACCCTAACGCGTACCCTAACCCTAACACGTACCCTAATCCTAACCCGTATCCTAAACCGAGCCCTAACCCTCAAACTAACCCTAACCCTAACCCTAACCCATACCCTACGCCGTACCCGAACCCGTACCCGAACCCGTACCCTTAGCCGTACCCTAAAGCTAACCCTAACCCTAACCCTAACCCTAACCCTAAGCTACCCTTGACTGCTTCTGCCTCCAATAGATTTCCTAAGCACTAGTGTTTTAAGGAACAGGTTAAAAAGAGAATCCTAATGTGATTTCTTGATAATGGGTGTGTTCCTCATCTTCTCCTACTGTCTAAATTCTTCTCCATGGCTGGAACCCCAAATAATATTCCTTGACTTGCTAAGGGGTATCTAGGGAGTGGGATAGGTTTAATAACTACCCTAACCCTAATGCGTACCCTAACCCTAACCCCTACCCTAACCCTAACACGAACCCTAATCCTAACCCGTACCCTAAACCGAGCCCTAACCTTCAAACTAACCCTAACCCTAACCCTAACCCATACCCTACGCCATACACGAACCCGTACCCGAACCCGTACCCTAACCCGTACCCTAACCCTAACCCTAACCCTAACCCTAACCCTAAGCTACCCTTGACTGCTTCTGCCTCCAATAGATTTCCTAAGCACTAGTGTTTTAAGGAACAGGTTAAAAAGAGAATCCTAATGTGATTTCTTGATAATGGGTGTGTTCCTTATCTTCTCCTAGTGTCTAAACTCTTCTCCATGGCTGGACCCCCAAATAATATTCCTTGACGTGCTAAGGGGTATCTAGAGAGTGGGATAGGTTTAATAACTACCCTAACCCTAACGCTTACCCTAACCCTAACCCCTACCCTAACCCTAACACGTACCCTAATCCTAACCCGTACCCTACACCGAGCCCTAACCCTCAAACTAACCCTAACCCTAACCCTAACCCATATCGTACGCCATACCCAAACCCGTACCCGAAACCGTACCCGAACCCGTACCCTAATCCGTACCCTAACCCAAACCCTAACCCTAAGCTACCCTTGACTGCTTCTGCCTCCAATAGATTTCCTAAGCACTAGTGTTTTAAGGAACAGGTTAAAAAGAGAATCCTAATGTGATTTCTTGATAATGGGTGTGTTCCTTATCTTCTCCTAGTGTCTAAACTCTTCTCCATGGCTGGACCCCCAAATAATATTCCTTGACGTGCTAAGGGGTATCTAGAGAGTGGGATAGGTTTAATAACTACCCTAACCCTAACGCGTACCCTAACCCTAACCCCTACCCTAACCCTAACACGTACCCTAACCCTAAGCCGTACCCTAACCCAAACCCTAACCCTAAGCTACCCTTGACTGCTTCTGCCTCCAATAGATTTCCTAAGCACTAGTGTTTTAAGGAACAGGTTAAAAAGAGAATCCTAATGTGATTTATTGATAATGGGTGTGTTCCTTATCTTCTCCTAGTGTCTAAACTCTTCTCCATGGCTGGACCCCCAAATAATATTCCTTGACGTGCTAAGGGGTATCTAGAGAGTGGGATAGGTTTAATAACTACCCTAACCCTAACGCGTACCCTAACCCTAACCCCTACCCTAACCCTAACACGTACCCTAATCCTAACCCGTAACCTAAACCGAGCCCTAACCCTCAAACTAACCCTAACCCTAAACCTAACCCATACCCTACGCCGTACCCGAACCCGTACCCGAACCCGTACCCGAACCCGTACCCTAAGCCGTACCCTAACCCTAACCCTAACCCTAAGCTACCCTTGACTGCTTCTGACTCCAATAGATTTCCTAAGCACTAGTGTTTTAAGGAACAGGTAAAAAAGAGAATCCTAATGTGATTTCTTGATAATGGGTGTGTTCCTTATCTTCTCCTAGTGTCTAAACTCTTCTCCATGGCTGGACCCCCAAATAATATTCCTTGACGTGCTAAGGGGTATCTAGAGAGTGGGATAGGTTTAATAACTACCCTAACCCTAACGCGTACCCTAACCCTAACCCCTACCCTAACCCTAACACGAACCCTAATCCTAACCCGTACCCTAAACCGAGCCCTAAACTTCAAACTAACCCTAACCCTAACCCAAACCCATACCCTACGCCGAACACGAACCCGTACCCGAACCCGTACCCTAAGCCGTACCCTAACCCTAACCCTAACCCTAAACCTAACCCTAACCCTAAGCTACCCTTGACTGCTTCTGCCTCCAATAGATTTCCTAAGCACTAGTGTTTTAAGGAACAGGTTAAAAAGAGAATCCTAATGTGATTTCTTGATAATGGGTGTGTTCTTTATCTTCTCCTAGTGTCTAAACTCTTCTCCATGGCTGGACCCCCAAATAATATTCCTTGACGTGCTAAGGGGTATCTAGAGAGTGGGATAGGTTTAATAACTACCCTAACCCTAACGCGTACCCTAACCCTAACCCCTACCCTAACCCTAACACGTAACCTAATCCTAACCCGTACCCTAAACCGAGCCCTAACCTTCAAACTAAACCTAAACCTAACCCATACCCTACGCCGTACACGAACCCGTACCCGAAACCGTACCCTAAGCCGTACCCTAACCCTAACCCTAACCCTAAACCTAACCCTAACCCTAAGCTACCCTTGACTGCTTCTGCCTCCAATAGATTTCCTAAGCACTAGTGTTTTAAGGAACAGGTTAAAAAGAGAATCCTAATGTGATTTCTTGATAATGGGTGTGTTCCTTATCTTCTCCTAGTGTCTAAACACTTCTCCATGGCTGGACACCCAAATAATATTCCTTGACGTGCTAAGGGGTATCTAGAGAGTGGGATAGGTTTAATAACTACCCTAACCCTAATGCGTACCCTAACCCTAACACGTACCCTAATCCTAACCCGTACCCTAAACCGAGCCCTAACCCTCAAACTAACCCTAACCCTAACCCTAACCCATACCCTACGCCGTACCCGAACCCGTACCCGAACCCGTACCCTAAGCCGTACCCTAAAGCTAACCCTAACCCTAACCCTAACCCTAACCCTAAGCTACCCTTGACTGCTTCTGCCTCCAATAGATTTCCTAAGCACTAGTGTTTTAAGGAACAGGTTAAAAAGAGAATCCTAATGTGATTTCTTGATAATGGGTGTGTTCCTTATCTTCTCCTAGTGTCTAAACTCTTCTCCATGGCTGGACACCCAAATAATATTCCTTGACGTGCTAAGGGGTATCTAGAGAGTGGGATAGGTTTAATAACTACCCTAAACCTAACGCGTACCCTAACCCTAACCTCTACCCTAACCCTAAGACGTACCCTAATCCTAACCCGTAACCTAAACCGAGCCCTAACCCTCAAACTAACCCTAACCCTAAGCCTAACCCATACCCTACGCCATAACAGAACCCGTACCCGAACCCGTACACTAAGCCGTACCTAACCCTAACCATAACCCTAACCCTAAACCTAAACCTAACCCTAACCCTTAGCTACCCTTGACTGCTTCTGCCTCCAATAGATTTCCTAAGCACTAGTGTATTAAGGAACAGGTTAAAAAGAGAATCCTAATGTGATTTCAGGATAATGGGTGTGTTCCTTATCTTCTCCTACTGTCTAAACTCTTCTCCATGGCTGGACCCCCAAATAATATTCCTTGACGTGCTAAGGGGTATCTAGGGAGTGGGATAGGTTTAATAACTACCCTAACCCTAACGCGTACCCTAACCCTAACCCCTACCCTAACCCTAACACGAACCCTAATCCTAACCCGTACCCTAAACCGAGCCCTAACCTTCAAACTAACCCTAACCCTAACCCTAACCCATACGCTACGCCGTACACGAACCCGTACCCGAACCCGTACCCTAAGCCGTACCCTAACCCTAACCCTAATCCTAAGCTACCCTTGACTGCTTCTGCCTCCAATAGATTTCCTAAGCACTAGTGTTTTAAGGAACAGGTTAAAAAGAGAATCCTAATGTGATTTCTTGATAATGGGTGTGTTCCTTATCTTCTCCTAGTGTCTAAACTCTTCTCCATGGCTGGACCTCCAAATAATATTCCTTGACGTGCTAAGGGGTATCTAGAGAGTGGGATAGGTTTAATAACTACCCTAACCCTAACGCGTACCCTAACCCTAACCCCTACCCTAACCCTAAGACGTACCCTAATCCTAACCCGTACCCTAAACCGAGCCCTAACCCTCAAACTAACCCTAACCTTAACCCATATCCTACGCCATACCCAAACGCGTACCCGAACCCGTACCCGAACCCGTACCCTAAGCCGTACCCTAACCCAAACCCTAACCCTAAGCTACCCTTGACTGCTTCTGCCTCCAATAGATTTCCTAAGCACTAGTGTTTTAAGGAACAGGTTAAAAAGTGAATCCTAATGTGATTTATTGATAATGGGTGTGTTCCTTATCTTCTCCTAGTGTCTAAACTCTTCTCCATGGCTGCACCCCCAAATAATATTCCTTGACGTGCTAAGGGGTATCTAGAGAGTGGGATATGTTTAATAACTACCCTAACCCTAACGCGTACCCTAACCCTAACCCCTACCCTAACCCTAACACGTACCCTAATCCTAACACGTAACCTAAACCGAGCCCTAACCCTCAAACTAACCCTAACCCTAAACCTAACCCATACCCTACGCCGTACCCGAACCCGTACCCGAACCCGTACCCTAAGCCGTACCCTAACCCTAACCCTAACCCTAAGCTACCCTTGACTGCTTCTGCCTCCAATAGATTTCCTAAGCACTAGTGTTTTAAGGAACAGGTTAAAAAGAGAATCCTAATGTGATTTCTTGATAATGGGTGTGTTCCTTATCTTCTCCTAGTGTCTAAACTCTTCTCCATGGCTGGACCCCCAAATAATATTCCTTGACGTGCTAAGGGGTATCTAGAGAGTGGGATAGGTTTAATAACTACCCTAACCCTAACGCGTACCCTAACCCTAACCCCTACCCTAACCCTAACACGTACCCTAATCCTAACCCGTACCCTAAACCGAGCCCTAACCCTCAAACTAACCCTAACCCTAACCCTAACCCATACCCTACGCCGTACCCGAACCCGTACCCGAACCCGTACCCTAAGCCATACCCTAACCCTAACCCTAACCGTAACCCTAACCCTAAGCTACCCTTGACTGCTTCTGCCTCCAATAGATTTCCTAAGCACTAGTGTATTAAGGAACAGGTTAAAAAGAGAATCCTAATGTGATTTCTTGATAATGGGTGTGTTCCTTATCTTCTCCTAGTGTCTAAACTCTTCTCCATGGCTGGACCCCCAAATAATATTCCTTGACGTGCTAAGGAGTATCTAGAGAGTGGGATAGGTTTAATAACTACCCTAACCCTAACGCGTACCCTAACCCTAACCCCTACCCTATCCCTAACACGAATCCTAATCCTAACTCGTACCCTAAACCGAGCCCTAACCTTCAAACTAACCCTAACCCTAACACTAACCCATACCCTACGCCGTACACGAACCCGTACCCAACCCGTACCCTAAGCCGTGTCCTAACCCTAGCCCTAACCCTAACCCTAACCCTAAGCTACCCTTGACTGCTTCTGCCTCCAATAGATTTCCTAAGCACTAGTGTTTTAAGGAACAGGTTAAAAAGAGAATCCTAATGTGATTTCTTGATAATGGGTGTGTTCCTTATCTTCTCCTAGTGTCTAAACTCTTCTCCATGGCTGGACCCCCAAATAATATTCCTTGACGTGCTAAGGGGTATCTAGAGTGTGGGATAGGTTTAATAACTACCCTAACCCTAACGCGTACCCTAACCCTAACACCTACCCTAACCCTAACACGTACCCTAATCCTAACACGTAACCTAAACCGAGCCCTAACCCTCAAACTAACCCTAACCCTAAACCTAACCCATACCCTACGCCGTACCCGAACCCGTACCCGAACCCGTACCCGAACCCGTACCCTAAGCCGTACCCTAACCCTAACCCTAACCCTAAGCTACCCTTGACTGCTTCTGCCTCCAATAGATTTCCTAAGCACTAGTGTTTTAAGGAACAGGTTAAAAAGAGAATCCTAATGTGATTTCTTGATAATGGGTGTGTTCCTTATCTTCTCCTAGTGTCTAAACTCTTCTCCATGGCTGGACCCCCAAATAATATTCCTTGACGTGCTAAGGGGTATCTAGAGAGTGGGATAGGTTTAATAACTACCCTAACCCTAACGCGTACCCTAACCCTAACCCCTCCCCTATCCCTAACACGAACCCTAATCCTAACTCGTACCCTAAACCGAGCCCTAACCTTCAAACTAACCCTAACCCTAGCCCAAAACCATACCGTACGCCGTACACGAAACCGTACCCGAACCCGTAACCTAAGCCGTGTCCTAACACTAGCCCTAACCCTAACCCTAACCTTAATCTACCCTTGACTGCTTTTGCCTCCAATAGATTTCCTAAGCACTAGTGTTTTAAGGAACAGGTTAAAAAGAGAATCCTAATGTGATTTCTTGATAATGGGTGTGTTCCTTATCTTCTCCTAGTGTCTAAACTCTTCTCCATGGCTGGACCCCCAAATAATATTCCTTGACGTGCTATGGGGTATCTAGAGAGTGGGATAGGTTTAATAACTACCCTAACCCTAACGCGTACCCTAACCCTAACCCCTACCCTAACCCTAACACGAACCCTAATCCTAACCCGTACCCTAAACCGAGCCCTAACCTTCAAACTAACCCTAACCCTAACCCTAACCCATACCCTACAGCGTACACGAACCCGTACCCGAACCCGTACCCTAAGCCGTACCCTAACCCTAACCCTAACCCTAAGCTACCCTTGACTGCTTCTGCCTCCAATAGATTTCCTAAGCACTAGTGTTTTAAGGAACAGGTTAAAAAGAGAATCCTAATGTGATTTCTTGATAATGGGTGTGTTCCTTATCTTCTCCTAGTGTCTAAACTCTTCTCCATGGCTGGACCCCCAAATAATATTCCTTGACGTGCTAAGGGGTATCTAGAGTGTGGGATAGGTTTAATAACTACCCTAACCCTACGGCGTACCCTAACCCTAACACCTACCCTAACCCTAACACGTACCCTAATCCTAACCCGTAACCTAAACCGAGCCCTAACCCTCAAACTAACCCTAACCCTAAACCTAACCCATACCCTACGCCGTACCCGAACCCGTACCCGAACCCGTACCCGAACCCGTACCCTAAGCCGTACCCTAACCCTAACCCTAACCCTAAGCTACCCTTGACTGCTTCTGCCTCCAATAGATTTCCTAAGCACTAGTGTTTTAAGGAACAGGTTAAAAAGAGAATCCTAATGTGATTTCTTGATAATGGGTGTGTTCCTTATCTTCTCCTAGTGTCTAAACTCTTCTCCATGGCAGGACCCCCAAATAATATTCCTTGACGTGCTAAGGGGTATCTAGAGAGTGGGATAGGTTTAATAACTACCCTAACCCTAACGCGTACCCTAACCCTAACCCCTCCCCTATCCCTAACACGAACCCTAATCCTAACTCGTACCCTAAACCGAGCCCTAACCTTCAAACTAACCCTAACCCTAGCCCAAAACCATACCGTACGCCGTACACGAAACCGTACCCGAACCCGTAACCTAAGCCGTGTCCTAACACTAGCCCTAACCCTAACCCTAACCTTAATCTACCCTTGACTGCTTTTGCCTCCAATAGATTTCCTAAGCACTAGTGTTTTAAGGAACAGGTTAAAAAGAGAATCCTAATGTGATTTCTTGATAATGGGTGTGTTCCTTATCTTCTCCTAGTGTCTAAACTCTTCTCCATGGCTGGACCCCCAAATAATATTCCTTGACGTGCTATGGGGTATCTAGAGAGTGGGATAGGTTTAATAACTACCCTAACCCTAACGCGTACCCTAACCCTAACCCCTACCCTAACCCTAACACGAACCCTAATCCTAACCCGTACCCTAAACCGAGCCCTAACCTTCAAACTAACCCTAACCCTAACCCTAACCCATACCCTACAGCGTACACGAACCCGTACCCGAACCCGTACCCTAAGCCGTACCCTAACCCTAACCCTAACCCTAAGCTACCCTTGACTGCTTCTGCCTCCAATAGATTTCCTAAGCACTAGTGTTTTAAGGAACAGGTTAAAAAGAGAATCCTAATGTGATTTCTTGATAATGGGTGTGTTCCTTATCTTCTCCTAGTGTCTAAACTCTTCTCCATGGCTGGACCCCCAAATAATATTCCTTGACGTGCTAAGGGGTATCTAGAGTGTGGGATAGGTTTAATAACTACCCTAACCCTAACGCGTACCCTAACCCTAACCCCTACCCTAACCCTAACACGTACCCTAATCCTAACCCGTACCCTACACCGAGCCCTAACCCTCAAACTAACCCTAACCCTAACCCTAACCCATATCGTACGCCATACCCAAACCCGTACCCGAAACCGTACCCGAACCCGTACCCTAATCCGTACCCTAACCCAAACCCTAACCCTAAGCTACCCTTGACTGCTTCTGCCTCCAATAGATTTCCTAAGCACTAGTGTTTTAAGGAACAGGTTAAAAAGAGAATCCTAATGTGATTTCTTGATAATGGGTGTGTTCCTTATCTTCTCCTAGTGTCCAAACTCTTCTCCATGGCTGGACCCCCAAATAATATTCCTTGACGTGCTAAGGGGTATCTAGAGAGTGGGATAGGTTTAATAACTACCCTAACCCTAACGCGTACCCTAACCCTAACCCCTACCCTAACCCTAACACGTACCCTAACCCTAAGCCGTACCCTAACCCAAACCCTAACCCTAAGCTACCCTTGACTGCTTCTGCCTCCAATAGATTTCCTAAGCACTAGTGTTTTAAGGAACAGGTTAAAAAGAGAATCCTAATGTGATTTATTGATAATGGGTGTGTTCCTTATCTTCTCCTAGTGTCTAAACTCTTCTCCATGGCTGGACCCCCAAATAATATTCCTTGACGTGCTAAGGGGTATCTAGAGAGTGGGATAGGTTTAATAACTACCCTAACCCTAACGCGTACCCTAACCCTAACCCCTACCCTAACCCTAACACGTACCCTAATCCTAACCCGTAACCTAAACCGAGCCCTAACCCTCAAACTAACCCTAACCCTAAACCTAACCCATACCCTACGCCGTACCCGAACCCGTACCCGAACCCGTACCCGAACCCGTTCCCTAAGCCGTACCCTAACCCTAACCCTAACCCTAAGCTACCCTTGACTGCTTCTGACTCCAATAGATTTCCTAAGCACTAGTGTTTTAAGGAACAGGTAAAAAAGAGAATCCTAATGTGATTTCTTGATAATGGGTGTGTTCCTTATCTTCTCCTAGTGTCTAAACTCTTCTCCATGGCTGGACCCCCAAATAATATTCCTTGACGTGCTAAGGGGTATCTAGAGAGTGGGATAGGTTTAATAACTACCCTAACCCTAACGCGTACCCTAACCCTAACCCCTACCCTAACCCTAACACGAACCCTAATCCTAACCCGTACCCTAAACCGAGCCCTAAACTTCAAACTAACCCTAACCCTAACCCAAACCCATACCCTACGCCGAACACGAACCCGTACCCGAACCCGTACCCTAAGCCGTACCCTAACCCTAACCCTAACCCTAAACCTAACCCTAACCCTAAGCTACCCTTGACTGCTTCTGCCTCCAATAGATTTCCTAAGCACTAGTGTTTTAAGGAACAGGTTAAAAAGAGAATCCTAATGTGATTTCTTGATAATGGGTGTGTTCTTTATCTTCTCCTAGTGTCTAAACTCTTCTCCATGGCTGGACCCCCAAATAATATTCCTTGACGTGCTAAGGGGTATCTAGAGAGTGGGATAGGTTTAATAACTACCCTAACCCTAACGCGTACCCTAACCCTAACCCCTACCCTAACCCTAACACGTAACCTAATCCTAACCCGTACCCTAAACCGAGCCCTAACCTTCAAACTAAACCTAAACCTAACCCATACCCTACGCCGTACACGAACCCGTACCCGAAACCGTACCCTAAGCCGTACCCTAACCCTAACCCTAACCCTAAACCTAACCCTAACCCTAAGCTACCCTTGACTGCTTCTGCCTCCAATAGATTTCCTAAGCACTAGTGTTTTAAGGAACAGGTTAAAAAGAGAATCCTAATGTGATTTCTTGATAATGGGTGTGTTCCTTATCTTCTCCTAGTGTCTAAACACTTCTCCATGGCTGGACACCCAAATAATATTCCTTGACGTGCTAAGGGGTATCTAGAGAGTGGGATAGGTTTAATAACTACCCTAACCCTAATGCGTACCCTAACCCTAACACGTACCCTAATCCTAACCCGTACCCTAAACCGAGCCCTAACCCTCAAACTAACCCTAACCCTAACCCTAACCCATACCCTACGCCGTACCCGAACCCGTACCCGAACCCGTACCCTAAGCCGTACCCTAAAGCTAACCCTAACCCTAACCCTAACCCTAACCCTAAGCTACCCTTGACTGCTTCTGCCTCCAATAGATTTCCTAAGCACTAGTGTTTTAAGGAACAGGTTAAAAAGAGAATCCTAATGTGATTTCTTGATAATGGGTGTGTTCCTTATCTTCTCCTAGTGTCTAAACTCTTCTCCATGGCTGGACACCCAAATAATATTCCTTGACGTGCTAAGGGGTATCTAGAGAGTGGGATAGGTTTAATAACTACCCTAAACCTAACGCGTACCCTAACCCTAACCTCTACCCTAACCCTAAGACGTACCCTAATCCTAACCCGTAACCTAAACCGAGCCCTAACCCTCAAACTAACCCTAACCCTAAGCCTAACCCATACCCTACGCCATAACAGAACCCGTACCCGAACCCGTACACTAAGCCGTACCTAACCCTAACCATAACCCTAACCCTAAACCTAAACCTAACCCTAACCCTTAGCTACCCTTGACTGCTTCTGCCTCCAATAGATTTCCTAAGCACTAGTGTATTAAGGAACAGGTTAAAAAGAGAATCCTAATGTGATTTCAGGATAATGGGTGTGTTCCTTATCTTCTCCTACTGTCTAAACTCTTCTCCATGGCTGGACCCCCAAATAATATTCCTTGACGTGCTAAGGGGTATCTAGGGAGTGGGATAGGTTTAATAACTACCCTAACCCTAACGCGTACCCTAACCCTAACCCCTACCCTAACCCTAACACGAACCCTAATCCTAACCCGTACCCTAAACCGAGCCCTAACCTTCAAACTAACCCTAACCCTAACCCTAACCCATACGCTACGCCGTACACGAACCCGTACCCGAACCCGTACCCTAAGCCGTACCCTAACCCTAACCCTAATCCTAAGCTACCCTTGACTGCTTCTGCCTCCAATAGATTTCCTAAGCACTAGTGTTTTAAGGAACAGGTTAAAAAGAGAATCCTAATGTGATTTCTTGATAATGGGTGTGTTCCTTATCTTCTCCTAGTGTCTAAACTCTTCTCCATGGCTGGACCTCCAAATAATATTCCTTGACGTGCTAAGGGGTATCTAGAGAGTGGGATAGGTTTAATAACTACCCTAACCCTAACGCGTACCCTAACCCTAACCCCTACCCTAACCCTAAGACGTACCCTAATCCTAACCCGTACCCTAAACCGAGCCCTAACCCTCAAACTAACCCTAACCTTAACCCATATCCTACGCCATACCCAAACGCGTACCCGAACCCGTACCCGAACCCGTACCCTAAGCCGTACCCTAACCCAAACCCTAACCCTAAGCTACCCTTGACTGCTTCTGCCTCCAATAGATTTCCTAAGCACTAGTGTTTTAAGGAACAGGTTAAAAAGTGAATCCTAATGTGATTTATTGATAATGGGTGTGTTCCTTATCTTCTCCTAGTGTCTAAACTCTTCTCCATGGCTGCACCCCCAAATAATATTCCTTGACGTGCTAAGGGGTATCTAGAGAGTGGGATATGTTTAATAACTACCCTAACCCTAACGCGTACCCTAACCCTAACCCCTACCCTAACCCTAACACGTACCCTAATCCTAACACGTAACCTAAACCGAGCCCTAACCCTCAAACTAACCCTAACCCTAAACCTAACCCATACCCTACGCCGTACCCGAACCCGTACCCGAACCCGTACCCTAAGCCGTACCCTAACCCTAACCCTAACCCTAAGCTACCCTTGACTGCTTCTGCCTCCAATAGATTTCCTAAGCACTAGTGTTTTAAGGAACAGGTTAAAAAGAGAATCCTAATGTGATTTCTTGATAATGGGTGTGTTCCTTATCTTCTCCTAGTGTCTAAACTCTTCTCCATGGCTGGACCCCCAAATAATATTCCTTGACGTGCTAAGGGGTATCTAGAGAGTGGGATAGGTTTAATAACTACCCTAACCCTAACGCGTACCCTAACCCTAACCCCTACCCTAACCCTAACAGGTACCCTAATCCTAACCCGTACCCTAAACCGAGCCCTAACCCTCAAACTAACCCTAACCCTAACCCTAACCCATACCCTACGCCGTACCCGAACCCGTACCCGAACCCGTACCCTAAGCCATACCCTAACCCTAACCCTAACCGTAACCCTAACCCTAAGCTACCCTTGACTGCTTCTGCCTCCAATAGATTTCCTAAGCACTAGTGTATTAAGGAACAGGTTAAAAAGAGAATCCTAATGTGATTTCTTGATAATGGGTGTGTTCCTTATCTTCTCCTAGTGTCTAAACTCTTCTCCATGGCTGGACCCCCAAATAATATTCCTTGACGTGCTAAGGAGTATCTAGAGAGTGGGATAGGTTTAATAACTACCCTAACCCTAACGCGTACCCTAACCCTAACCCCTACCCTATCCCTAACACGAATCCTAATCCTAACTCGTACCCTAAACCGAGCCCTAACCTTCAAACTAACCCTAACCCTAACACTAACCCATACCCTACGCCGTACACGAACCCGTACCCAACCCGTACCCTAAGCCGTGTCCTAACCCTAGCCCTAACCCTAACCCTAACCCTAAGCTACCCTTGACTGCTTCTGCCTCCAATAGATTTCCTAAGCACTAGTGTTTTAAGGAACAGGTTAAAAAGAGAATCCTAATGTGATTTCTTGATAATGGGTGTGTTCCTTATCTTCTCCTAGTGTCTAAACTCTTCTCCATGGCTGGACCCCCAAATAATATTCCTTGACGTGCTAAGGGGTATCTAGAGTGTGGGATAGGTTTAATAACTACCCTAACCCTAACGCGTACCCTAACCCTAACACCTACCCTAACCCTAACACGTACCCTAATCCTAACCCGTAACCTAAACCGAGCCCTAACCCTCAAACTAACCCTAACCCTAAACCTAACCCATACCCTACGCCGTACCCGAACCCGTACCCGAACCCGTACCCGAACCCGTACCCTAAGCCGTACCCTAACCCTAACCCTAACCCTAAGCTACCCTTGACTGCTTCTGCCTCCAATAGATTTCCTAAGCACTAGTGTTTTAAGGAACAGGTTAAAAAGAGAATCCTAATGTGATTTCTTGATAATGGGTGTGTTCCTTATCTTCTCCTAGTGTCTAAACTCTTCTCCATGGCTGGACCCCCAAATAATATTCCTTGACGTGCTAAGGGGTATCTAGAGAGTGGGATAGGTTTAATAACTACCCTAACCCTAACGCGTACCCTAACCCTAACCCCTCCCCTATCCCTAACACGAACCCTAATCCTAACTCGTACCCTAAACCGAGCCCTAACCTTCAAACTAACCCTAACCCTAGCCCAAAACCATACCGTACGCCGTACACGAAACCGTACCCGAACCCGTAACCTAAGCCGTGTCCTAACACTAGCCCTAACCCTAACCCTAACCTTAATCTACCCTTGACTGCTTTTGCCTCCAATAGATTTCCTAAGCACTAGTGTTTTAAGGAACAGGTTAAAAAGAGAATCCTAATGTGATTTCTTGATAATGGGTGTGTTCCTTATCTTCTCCTAGTGTCTAAACTCTTCTCCATGGCTGGACCCCCAAATAATATTCCTTGACGTGCTATGGGGTATCTAGAGAGTGGGATAGGTTTAATAACTACCCTAACCCTAACGCGTACCCTAACCCTAACCCCTACCCTAACCCTAACACGAACCCTAATCCTAACCCGTACCCTAAACCGAGCCCTAACCTTCAAACTAACCCTAACCCTAACCCTAACCCATACCCTACAGCGTACACGAACCCGTACCCGAACCCGTACCCTAAGCCGTACCCTAACCCTAACCCTAACCCTAAGCTACCCTTGACTGCTTCTGCCTCCAATAGATTTCCTAAGCACTAGTGTTTTAAGGAACAGGTTAAAAAGAGAATCCTAATGTGATTTCTTGATAATGGGTGTGTTCCTTATCTTCTCCTAGTGTCTAAACTCTTCTCCATGGCTGGACCCCCAAATAATATTCCTTGACGTGCTAAGGGGTATCTAGAGTGTGGGATAGGTTTAATAACTACCCTAACCCTAACGCGTACCCTAACCCTAACCCCTACCCTAACCCTAACACGTACCCTAATCCTAACCCGTAACCTAAACCGAGCCCTAACCCTCAAACTAACCCTAACCCTAAACCTAACCCATACCCTACGCCGTACCCGAACCCGTACCCGAACCCGTACCCGAACCCGTACCCTAAGCCGTACCCTAACCCTAACCCTAACCCTAAGCTACCCTTGACTGCTTCTGCCTCCAATAGATTTCCTAAGCACTAGTGTTTTAAGGAACAGGTTAATAAGAGAATCCTAATGTGATTTCAGGATAATGGGTGTGTTCCTTATCTTCTCCAAGTGTCTAAACTCTTCTCCATGGCTGGACCCCCAAATAATATTCCTTGACGTGCTAAGGGGTATGTAGAGAGTGGGATAGGTTTAATAACTACCCTAACCCTAACGCGTACCCTAACGCTAACCCCTACCCTAACCCTAACACGTACCCTAATCCTAACCCGTAACCTAAACCGAGCCCTAACCCTCAAACTAACCCTAACCCTAAACCTAACCCATACCCTACGCCGTACCCGAACCCGTAACCGAACCCGTACCCGAACCCGTACCCTAAGCCGTACCCTAACCCTAACCCTAACCCTAAGCTACCCTTGACTGCTTCTGCCTCCAATAGATTTCCTAAGCACTAGTGTTTTAAGGAACAGGTTAAAAAGAGAATCCTAATGTGATTTCTTGATAATGGGTGTGTTCCTTATCTTCTCCTAGTGTCTAAACTCTTCTCCATGGCTGGACCCCCAAATAATATTCCTTGACGTGCTAAGGGGTATCTAGAGAGTGGGATAGGTTTAATAACTACCCTAACCCTAACGCGTACCCTAACCCTAACCCCTACCCTAACCCTAACACGTACCCTAATCCTAACCCGTACCCTAAACCGAGCCCTAACCTTCAAACTAACCCTAACCCTAACCCATACCCTACGCCGTACACGAACCCGTACCCGAAACCGTACCCTAAGCCGTACCCTAACCCTAACCCTAACCCTAAACCTAACCCTAACCCTAAGCTACCCTTGACTGCTTCTGCCTCCAATAGATTTCCTAAGCACTAGTGTTTTAAGGAACAGGTTAAAAAGAGAATCCTAATGTGATTTCTTGATAATGGGTGTGTTCCTTATCTTCTCCTAGTGTCTAAACTCTTCTCCATGGCTGGACCCCCAAATAATATTCCTTGACGTGCTAAGGGGTATCTAGAGAGTGGGATAGGTTTAATAACTACCCTAACCCTAACGCGTACCCTAACCCTAACACGTACCCTAATCCTAACCCGTACCCTAAACCGAGCCCTAACCCTCAAACTAACCCTAACCCTAACCCTAACCCATACCCTACGCCGTACCCGAACCCGTACCCGAACCCGTACCCTAAGCCATACCCTAACCCTAACCCTAACCGTAACCCTAACCCTAAGCTACCCTTGACTGCTTCTGCCTCCAATAGATTTCCTAAGCACTAGTGTATTAAGGAACAGGTTAAAAAGAGAATCCTAATGTGATTTCTTGATAATGGGTGTGTTCCTTATCTTCTCCTAGTGTCTAAACTCTTCTCCATGGCTGGACCCCCAAATAATATTCCTTGACGTGCTAAGGAGTATCTAGAGAGTGGGATAGGTTTAATAACTACCCTAACCCTAACGCGTACCCTAACCCTAACCCCTACCCTATCCCTAACACGAATCCTAATCCTAACTCGTACCCTAAACCGAGCCCTAACCTTCAAACTAACCCTAACCCTAACACTAACCCATACCCTACGCCGTACACGAACCCGTACCCAACCCGTACCCTAAGCCGTGTCCTAACCCTAGCCCTAACCCTAACCCTAACCCTAAGCTACCCTTGACTGCTTCTGCCTCCAATAGATTTCCTAAGCACTAGTGTTTTAAGGAACAGGTTAAAAAGAGAATCCTAATGTGATTTCTTGATAATGGGTGTGTTCCTTATCTTCTCCTAGTGTCTAAACTCTTCTCCATGGCTGGACCCCCAAATAATATTCCTTGACGTGCTAAGGGGTATCTAGAGTGTGGGATAGGTTTAATAACTACCCTAACCCTAACGCGTACCCTAACCCTAACACCTACCCTAACCCTAACACGTACCCTAATCCTAACCCGTAACCTAAACCGAGCCCTAACCCTCAAACTAACCCTAACCCTAAACCTAACCCATACCCTACGCCGTACCCGAACCCGTACCCGAACCCGTACCCGAACCCGTACCCTAAGCCGTACCCTAACCCTAACCCTAACCCTAAGCTACCCTTGACTGCTTCTGCCTCCAATAGATTTCCTAAGCACTAGTGTTTTAAGGAACAGGTTAAAAAGAGAATCCTAATGTGATTTCTTGATAATGGGTGTGTTCCTTATCTTCTCCTAGTGTCTAAACTCTTCTCCATGGCTGGACCCCCAAATAATATTCCTTGACGTGCTAAGGGGTATCTAGAGAGTGGGATAGGTTTAATAACTACCCTAACCCTAACGCGTACCCTAACCCTAACCCCTCCCCTATCCCTAACACGAACCCTAATCCTAACTCGTACCCTAAACCGAGCCCTAACCTTCAAACTAACCCTAACCCTAGCCCAAAACCATACCGTACGCCGTACACGAAACCGTACCCGAACCCGTAACCTAAGCCGTGTCCTAACACTAGCCCTAACCCTAACCCTAACCTTAATCTACCCTTGACTGCTTTTGCCTCCAATAGATTTCCTAAGCACTAGTGTTTTAAGGAACAGGTTAAAAAGAGAATCCTAATGTGATTTCTTGATAATGGGTGTGTTCCTTATCTTCTCCTAGTGTCTAAACTCTTCTCCATGGCTGGACCCCCAAATAATATTCCTTGACGTGCTATGGGGTATCTAGAGAGTGGGATAGGTTTAATAACTACCCTAACCCTAACGCGTACCCTAACCCTAACCCCTACCCTAACCCTAACACGAACCCTAATCCTAACCCGTACCCTAAACCGAGCCCTAACCTTCAAACTAACCCTAACCCTAACCCTAACCCATACCCTACAGCGTACACGAACCCGTACCCGAACCCGTACCCTAAGCCGTACCCTAACCCTAACCCTAACCCTAAGCTACCCTTGACTGCTTCTGCCTCCAATAGATTTCCTAAGCACTAGTGTTTTAAGGAACAGGTTAAAAAGAGAATCCTAATGTGATTTCTTGATAATGGGTGTGTTCCTTATCTTCTCCTAGTGTCTAAACTCTTCTCCATGGCTGGACCCCCAAATAATATTCCTTGACGTGCTAAGGGGTATCTAGAGTGTGGGATAGGTTTAATAACTACCCTAACCCTAACGCGTACCCTAACCCTAACCCCTACCCTAACCCTAACACGTACCCTAATCCTAACCCGTAACCTAAACCGAGCCCTAACCCTCAAACTAACCCTAACCCTAAACCTAACCCATACCCTACGCCGTACCCGAACCCGTACCCGAACCCGTACCCGAACCCGTACCCTAAGCCGTACCCTAACCCTAACCCTAACCCTAAGCTACCCTTGACTGCTTCTGACTCCAATAGATTTCCTAAGCACTAGTGTTTTAAGGAACAGGTAAAAAAGAGAATCATAATGTGATTTCTTGATAATGGGTGTGTTCCTTATCTTCTCCTAGTGTCTAAACTCTTCTCCATGGCTGGACCCCCAAATAATATTCCTTGACGTGCTAAGGGGTATCTAGAGAGTGGGATAGGTTTAATAACTACCCTAACCCTAACGCGTACCCTAACCCTAACCCCTACCCTAACCCTAACACGAACCCTAATCCTAACCCGTACCCTAAACCGAGCCCTAAACTTCAAACTAACCCTAACCCTAACCCAAACCCATACCCTACGCCGAACACGAACCCGTACCCGAACCCGTACCCTAAGCCGTACCCTAACCCTAACCCTAACCCTAAACCTAACCCTAACCCTAAGCTACCCTTGACTGCTTCTGCCTCCAATAGATTTCCTAAGCACTAGTGTTTTAAGGAACAGGTTAAAAAGAGAATCCTAATGTGATTTCTTGATAATGGGTGTGTTCTTTATCTTCTCCTAGTGTCTAAACTCTTCTCCATGGCTGGACCCCCAAATAATATTCCTTGACGTGCTAAGGGGTATCTAGAGAGTGGGATAGGTTTAATAACTACCCTAACCCTAACGCGTACCCTAACCCTAACCCCTACCCTAACCCTAACACGTAACCTAATCCTAACCCGTACCCTAAACCGAGCCCTAACCTTCAAACTAAACCTAAACCTAACCCATACCCTACGCCATACACGAACCCGTACCCGAAACCGTACCCTAAGCCGTACCCTAACCCTAACCCTAACCCTAAACCTAACCCTAACCCTAAGCTACCCTTGACTGCTTCTGCCTCCAATAGATTTCCTAAGCACTAGTGTTTTAAGGAACAGGTTAAAAAGAGAATCCTAATGTGATTTCTTGATAATGGGTGTGTTCCTTATCTTCTCCTAGTGTCTAAACACTTCTCCATGGCTGGACACCCAAATAATATTCCTTGACGTGCTAAGGGGTATCTAGAGAGTGGGATAGGTTTAATAACTACCCTAACCCTAATGCGTACCCTAACCCTAACACGTACCCTAATCCTAACCCGTACCCTAAACCGAGCCCTAACCCTCAAACTAACCCTAACCCTAACCCTAACCCATACCCTACGCCGTACCCGAACCCGTACCCGAACCCGTACCCTAAGCCGTACCCTAAAGCTAACCCTAACCCTAACCCTAACCCTAACCCTAAGCTACCCTTGACTGCTTCTGCCTCCAATAGATTTCCTAAGCACTAGTGTTTTAAGGAACAGGTTAAAAAGAGAATCCTAATGTGATTTCTTGATAATGGGTGTGTTCCTTATCTTCTCCTAGTGTCTAAACTCTTCTCCATGGCTGGACACCCAAATAATATTCCTTGACGTGCTAAGGGGTATCTAGAGAGTGGGATAGGTTTAATAACTACCCTAAACCTAACGCGTACCCTAACCCTAACCTCTACCCTAACCCTAAGACGTACCCTAATCCTAACCCGTAACCTAAACCGAGCCCTAACCCTCAAACTAACCCTAACCCTAAGCCTAACCCATACCCTACGCCATAACAGAACCCGTACCCGAACCCGTACACTAAGCCGTACCTAACCCTAACCATAACCCTAACCCTAAACCTAAACCTAACCCTAACCCTTAGCTACCCTTGACTGCTTCTGCCTCCAATAGATTTCCTAAGCACTAGTGTATTAAGGAACAGGTTAAAAAGAGAATCCTAATGTGATTTCAGGATAATGGGTGTGTTCCTTATCTTCTCCTACTGTCTAAACTCTTCTCCATGGCTGGACCCCCAAATAATATTCCTTGACGTGCTAAGGGGTATCTAGGGAGTGGGATAGGTTTAATAACTACCCTAACCCTAACGCGTACCCTAACCCTAACCCCTACCCTAACCCTAACACGAACCCTAATCCTAACCCGTACCCTAAACCGAGCCCTAACCTTCAAACTAACCCTAACCCTAACCCTAACCCATACGCTACGCCGTACACGAACCCGTACCCGAACCCGTACCCTAAGCCGTACCCTAACCCTAACCCTAATCCTAAGCTACCCTTGACTGCTTCTGCCTCCAATAGATTTCCTAAGCACTAGTGTTTTAAGGAACAGGTTAAAAAGAGAATCCTAATGTGATTTCTTGATAATGGGTGTGTTCCTTATCTTCTCCTAGTGTCTAAACTCTTCTCCATGGCTGGACCTCCAAATAATATTCCTTGACGTGCTAAGGGGTATCTAGAGAGTGGGATAGGTTTAATAACTACCCTAACCCTAACGCGTACCCTAACCCTAACCCCTACCCTAACCCTAAGACGTACCCTAATCCTAACCCGTACCCTAAACCGAGCCCTAACCCTCAAACTAACCCTAACCTTAACCCATATCCTACGCCATACCCAAACGCGTACCCGAACCCGTACCCGAACCCGTACCCGAACCCGTACCCTAAGCCGTACCCTAACCCTAACCCTAACCCTAAGCTACCCTTGACTGCTTCTGCCTCCAATAGATTTCCTAAGCACTAGTGTTTTAAGGAACAGGTTAATAAGAGAATCCTAATGTGATTTCAGGATAATGGGTGTGTTCCTTATCTTCTCCAAGTGTCTAAACTCTTCTCCATGGCTGGACCCCCAAATAATATTCCTTGACGTGCTAAGGGGTATGTAGAGAGTGGGATAGGTTTAATAACTACCCTAACCCTAACGCGTACCCTAACGCTAACCCCTACCCTAACCCTAACACGTACCCTAATCCTAACCCGTAACCTAAACCGAGCCCTAACCCTCAAACTAACCCTAACCCTAAACCTAACCCATACCCTACGCCGTACCCGAACCCGTAACCGAACCCGTACCCGAACCCGTACCCTAAGCCGTACCCTAACCCTAACCCTAACCCTAAGCTACCCTTGACTGCTTCTGCCTCCAATAGATTTCCTAAGCACTAGTGTTTTAAGGAACAGGTTAAAAAGAGAATCCTAATGTGATTTCTTGATAATGGGTGTGTTCCTTATCTTCTCCTAGTGTCTAAACTCTTCTCCATGGCTGGACCCCCAAATAATATTCCTTGACGTGCTAAGGGGTATCTAGAGAGTGGGATAGGTTTAATAACTACCCTAACCCTAACGCGTACCCTAACCCTAACCCCTACCCTAACCCTAACACGTACCCTAATCCTAACCCGTACCCTAAACCGAGCCCTAACCTTCAAACTAACCCTAACCCTAACCCATACCCTACGCCGTACACGAACCCGTACCCGAAACCGTACCCTAAGCCGTACCCTAACCCTAACCCTAACCCTAAACCTAACCCTAACCCTAAGCTACCCTTGACTGCTTCTGCCTCCAATAGATTTCCTAAGCACTAGTGTTTTAAGGAACAGGTTAAAAAGAGAATCCTAATGTGATTTCTTGATAATGGGTGTGTTCCTTATCTTCTCCTAGTGTCTAAACTCTTCTCCATGGCTGGACACCCAAATAATATTCCTTGACGTGCTAAGGGGTATCTAGAGAGTGGGATAGGTTTAATAACTACCCTAACCCTAACGCGTACCCTAACCCTAACACGTACCCTAATCCTAACCCGTACCCTAAACCGAGCCCTAACCCTCAAACTAACCCTAACCCTAACCCTAACCCATACCCTACGCCGTACCCGAACCCGTACCCGAACCCGTACCCTAAGCCATACCCTAACCCTAACCCTAACCGTAACCCTAACCCTAAGCTACCCTTGACTGCTTCTGCCTCCAATAGATTTCCTAAGCACTAGTGTATTAAGGAACAGGTTAAAAAGAGAATCCTAATGTGATTTCTTGATAATGGGTGTGTTCCTTATCTTCTCCTAGTGTCTAAACTCTTCTCCATGGCTGGACCCCCAAATAATATTCCTTGACGTGCTAAGGAGTATCTAGAGAGTGGGATAGGTTTAATAACTACCCTAACCCTAACGCGTACCCTAACCCTAACCCCTACCCTATCCCTAACACGAATCCTAATCCTAACTCGTACCCTAAACCGAGCCCTAACCTTCAAACTAACCCTAACCCTAACACTAACCCATACCCTACGCCGTACACGAACCCGTACCCAACCCGTACCCTAAGCCGTGTCCTAACCCTAGCCCTAACCCTAACCCTAACCCTAAGCTACCCTTGACTGCTTCTGCCTCCAATAGATTTCCTAAGCACTAGTGTTTTAAGGAACAGGTTAAAAAGAGAATCCTAATGTGATTTCTTGATAATGGGTGTGTTCCTTATCTTCTCCTAGTGTCTAAACTCTTCTCCATGGCTGGACCCCCAAATAATATTCCTTGACGTGCTAAGGGGTATCTAGAGTGTGGGATAGGTTTAATAACTACCCTAACCCTAACGCGTAACCTAACCCTAACACCTACCCTAACCCTAACACGTACCCTAATCCTAACCCGTAACCTAAACCGAGCCCTAACCCTCAAACTAACCCTAACCCTAAACCTAACCCATACCCTACGCCGTACCCGAACCCGTACCCGAACCCGTACCCGAACCCGTACCCTAAGCCGTACCCTAACCCTAACCCTAACCCTAAGCTACCCTTGACTGCTTCTGCCTCCAATAGATTTCCTAAGCACTAGTGTTTTAAGGAACAGGTTAAAAAGAGAATCCTAATGTGATTTCTTGATAATGGGTGTGTTCCTTATCTTCTCCTAGTGTCTAAACTCTTCTCCATGGCTGGACCCCCAAATAATATTCCTTGACGTGCTAAGGGGTATCTAGAGAGTGGGATAGGTTTAATAACTACCCTAACCCTAACGCGTACCCTAACCCTAACCCCTCCCCTATCCCTAACACGAACCCTAATCCTAACTCGTACCCTAAACCGAGCCCTAACCTTCAAACTAACCCTAACCCTAGCCCAAAACCATACCGTACGCCGTACACGAAACCGTACCCGAACCCGTAACCTAAGCCGTGTCCTAACACTAGCCCTAACCCTAACCCTAACCTTAATCTACCCTTGACTGCTTTTGCCGCCAATAGATTTCCTAAGCACTAGTGTTTTAAGGAACAGGTTAAAAAGAGAATCCTAATGTGATTTCTTGATAATGGGTGTGTTCCTTATCTTCTCCTAGTGTCTAAACTCTTCTCCATGGCTGGACCCCCAAATAATATTCCTTGACGTGCTATGGGGTATCTAGAGAGTGGGATAGGTTTAATAACTACCCTAACCCTAACGCGTACCCTAACCCTAACCCCTACCCTAACCCTAACACGAACCCTAATCCTAACCCGTACCCTAAACCGAGCCCTAACCTTCAAACTAACCCTAACCCTAACCCTAACCCATACCCTACAGCGTACACGAACCCGTACCCGAACCCGTACCCTAAGCCGTACCCTAACCCTAACCCTAACCCTAAGCTACCCTTGACTGCTTCTGCCTCCAATAGATTTCCTAAGCACTAGTGTTTTAAGGAACAGGTTAAAAAGAGAATCCTAATGTGATTTCTTGATAATGGGTGTGTTCCTTATCTTCTCCTAGTGTCTAAACTCTTCTCCATGGCTGGACCCCCAAATAATATTCCTTGACGTGCTAAGGGGTATCTAGAGTGTGGGATAGGTTTAATAACTACCCTAACCCTAACGCGTACCCTAACCCTAACCCCTACCCTAACCCTAACACGTACCCTAATCCTAACCCGTAACCTAAACCGAGCCCTAACCCTCAAACTAACCCTAACCCTAAACCTAACCCATACCCTACGCCGTACCCGAACCCGTACCCGAACCCGTACCCGAACCCGTACCCTAAGCCGTACCCTAACCCTAACCCTAACCCTAAGCTACCCTTGACTGCTTCTGCCTCCAATAGATTTCCTAAGCACTAGTGTTTTAAGGAACAGGTTAAAAAGAGAATCCTAATGTGATTTCAGGATAATGGGTGTGTTCCTTATCTTCTCCAAGTGTCTAAACTCTTCTCCAT
This sequence comes from Eschrichtius robustus, assembly GCF_028021215.1. Taxonomy (NCBI): domain Eukaryota; kingdom Metazoa; phylum Chordata; class Mammalia; order Artiodactyla; family Eschrichtiidae; genus Eschrichtius; species Eschrichtius robustus. The sequence goes on from NW_027175168.1 coordinate 1,398,131, forward strand.
GGCTGGACCCCCAAATAATATTCCTTGACGTGCTAAGGGGTATGTAGAGAGTGGGATAGGTTTAATAACTACCCTAACCCTAACGCGTACCCTAACGCTAACCCCTACCCTAACCCTAACACGTACCCTAATCCTAACCCGTAACCTAAACCGAGCCCTAACCCTCAAACTAACCCTAACCCTAAACCTAACCCATACCCTACGCCGTACCCGAACCCGTAACCGAACCCGTACCCGAACCCGTACCCTAAGCCGTACCCTAACCCTAACCCTAACCCTAAGCTACCCTTGACTGCTTCTGCCTCCAATAGATTTCCTAAGCACTAGTGTTTTAAGGAACAGGTTAAAAAGAGAATCCTAATGTGATTTCTTGATAATGGGTGTGTTCCTTATCTTCTCCTAGTGTCTAAACTCTTCTCCATGGCTGGACCCCCAAATAATATTCCTTGACGTGCTAAGGGGTATCTAGAGAGTGGGATAGGTTTAATAACTACCCTAACCCTAACGCGTACCCTAACCCTAACCCCTACCCTAACCCTAACACGTACCCTAATCCTAACCCGTACCCTAAACCGAGCCCTAACCTTCAAACTAACCCTAACCCTAACCCATACCCTACGCCGTACACGAACCCGTACCCGAAACCGTACCCTAAGCCGTACCCTAACCCTAACCCTAACCCTAAACCTAACCCTAACCCTAAGCTACCCTTGACTGCTTCTGCCTCCAATAGATTTCCTAAGCACTAGTGTTTTAAGGAACAGGTTAAAAAGAGAATCCTAATGTGATTTCTTGATAATGGGTGTGTTCCTTATCTTCTCCTAGTGTCTAAACTCTTCTCCATGGCTGGACACCCAAATAATATTCCTTGACGTGCTAAGGGGTATCTAGAGAGTGGGATAGGTTTAATAACTACCCTAACCCTAATGCGTACCCTAACCCTAACACGTACCCTAATCCTAACCCGTACCCTAAACCGAGCCCTAACCCTCAAACTAACCCTAACCCTAACCCTAACCCATACCCTACGCCGTACCCGAACCCGTACCCGAACCCGTACCCTAAGCCGTACCCTAAAGCTAACCCTAACCCTAACCCTAACCCTAACCCTAAGCTACCCTTGACTGCTTCTGCCTCCAATAGATTTCCTAAGCACTAGTGTTTTAAGGAACAGGTTAAAAAGAGAATCCTAATGTGATTTCTTGATAATGGGTGTGTTCCTTATCTTCTCCTAGTGTCTAAACTCTTCTCCATGGCTGGACCCCCAAATAATATTCCTTGACGTGCTAAGGGTTATCTAGAGAGTGGGATAGGTTTAATAACTACCCTAACCCTAACGCGTACCCTAACCCTAACCTCTACCCTAACCCTAAGACGTACCCTAATCCTAACCCGTAACCTAAACCGAGCCGTAACCCTCAAACTAACCCTAACCATAACCCTAACCCATACCCTACGCCATACCCGAACCCGTACCCGAACCCGTACACTAAGCCGTACCTAACCCTAACCATAACCCTAACCCTAAACCTAACCCTAAGCTACCCTTGACTGCTTCTGCCTCCAATAGATTTCCTAAGCACTAGTGTATTAAGGAACAGGTTAAAAAGAGAATCCTAATGTGATTTCAGGATAATGGGTGTGTTCCTTATCTTCTCCTACTGTCTAAACTCTTCTCCATGGCTGGACCCCCAAATAATATTCCTTGACGTGCTAAGGGGTATCTAGGGAGTGGGATAGGTTTAATAACTACCCTACCCCTAACGCGTACCCTAACCCTAACCCCTACCCTAAACCTAACACGAACCCTAATCCTAACCCGTACCCTAAACCGAGCCCTAACCTTCAAACTAACCCTAACCCTAACCCTAACCCATACGCTACGCCGTACACGAACCCGTACCCGAACCCGTACCCTAAGCCTTACCCTAACCCTAACCCTAACCCTAAGCTACCCTTGACTGCTTCTGCCTCCAATAGATTTCTTAAGCACTAGTGTTTTAACGAACAGGTTAAAAAGAGAATCCTAATGTGATTTATTGATAATGGGTGTGTTCCTTATCTTCTCCTAGTGTCTAAACTCTTCTCCATGGCTGGACCCCCAAATAATATTCCTTGACGTGCTAAGGGGTATCTAGAGAGTGGGATAGGTTTAATAACTACCCTAACCCTAACGCGTACCCTAACCCTAACCCCTACCCTAACCCTAACACGTACCCTAATCCTAACACGTAACCTAAACCGAGCCCTAACCCTCAAACTAACCCTAATCCTAAACCTAACCCATACCCTACGCCGTACCCGAACCCGTACCCGAACCCGTACCCGAACCCGTACCCTAAGCCGTACCCTAACCCTAACCCTAACCCTAAGCTACCCTTGACTGCTTCTGCCTCCAATAGATTTCCTAAGCACTAGTGTTTTAAGGAACAGGTTAAAAAGAGAATCCTAATGTGATTTCTTGATAATGGGTGTGTTCCTTATCTTCTCCTAGTGTCTAAACTCTTCTCCATGGCTGGACCCCCAAATAATATTCCTTGACGTGCTAAGGGGTATCTAGAGAGTGGGATAGGTTTAATAACTACCCTAACCCTAACGCGTACCCTAACCCTAACCCCTCCCCTATCCCTAACACGAACCCTAATCCTAACTCGTACCCTAAACCGAGCCCTAACCTTCAAACTAACCCTAACCCTAACCCAAACCCATACACTACGCCGTACATGAACCCTTACCCGAACCCGTACCCTAAGCCGTGTCCTAACCCTAGCCCTAACCCTAACCCTAACCCTAAGCTACCCTTGACTGCTTCTGCCTCCAATAGATTTCCTAAGCACTAGTGTTTTAAGGAACAGGTTAAAAAGAGAATCCTAATGTGATTTCTTGATAATGGGTGTGTTCCTTATCTTCTCCTAGTGTCTAAACTCTTCTCCATGGCTGGACCCCCAAATAATATTCCTTGACGTGCTAAGGGGTATCTAGAGTGTGGGATAGGTTTAATAACTACCCTAACCCTAACGCGTACCCTAACCCTAACACCTACCCTAACCCTAACACGTACCCTAATCCTAACCCGTAACCTAAACCGAGCCCTAACCCTCAAACTAACCCTAACCCTAAACCTAACCCATACCCTACGCCGTACCCGAACCCGTACCCGAACCCGTACCCGAACCCGTACCCTAAGCCGTACCCTAACCCTAACCCTAACCCTAAGCTACCCTTGACTGCTTCTGCCTCCAATAGATTTCCTAAGCACTAGTGTTTTAAGGAACAGGTTAAAAAGAGAATCCTAATGTGATTTCTTGATAATGGGTGTGTTCCTTATCTTCTCCTAGTGTCTAAACTCTTCTCCATGGCTGGACCCCCAAATAATATTCCTTGACGTGCTAAGGGGTATCTAGAGAGTGGGATAGGTTTAATAACTACCCTAACCCTAACGCGTACCCTAACCCTAACCCCTCCCCTATCCCTAACACGAACCCTAATCCTAACTCGTACCCTAAACCGAGCCCTAACCTTCAAACTAACCCTAACCCTAACCCAAACCCATACCGTACGCCGTACATGAAACCGTACCCGAACCCGTAACCTAAGCCGTGTCCTAACACTAGCCCTAACCCTAACCCTAACCTTAATCTAACCTTGACTGCTTTTGCCTCCAATAGATTTCCTAAGCACTAGTGTTTTAAGGAACAGGTTAAAAAGAGAATCCTAATGTGATTTCTTGATAATGGGTGTGTTCCTTATCTTCTCCTAGTGTCTAAACTCTTCTCCATGGCTGGACCCCCAAATAATATTCCTTGACGTGCTATGGGGTATCTAGAGAGTGGGATAGGTTTAATAACTACCCTAACCCTAACGCGTACCCTAACCCTAACCCCTACCCTAACCCTAACACGAACCCTAATCCTAACCCGTACCCTAAACTGAGCCCTAACCTTCAAACTAACCCTAACCCTAACCCTAACCCATACCCTACAGCGTACACGAACCCGTACCCGAACCCGTACCCTAAGCCGTACCCTAACCCTAACCCTAACCCTAAGCTACCCTTGACTGCTTCTGCCTCCAATAGATTTCCTAAGCACTAGTGTTTTAAGGAACAGGTTAAAAAGAGAATCCTAATGTGATTTCTTGATAATGGGTGTGTTCCTTATCTTCTCCTAGTGTCTAAACTCTTCTCCATGGCTGGACCCCCAAATAATATTCCTTGACGTGCTAAGGGGTATCTAGAGTGTGGGATAGGTTTAATAACTACCCTAACCCTAACGCGTACCCTAACCCTAACCCCTACCCTAACCCTAACACGTACCCTAATCCTAACCCGTAACCTAAACCGAGCCCTAACCCTCAAACTAACCCTAACCCTAAACCTAACCCATACCCTACGCCGTACCCGAACCCGTACCCGAACCCGTACCCGAACCCGTACCCTAAGCCGTACCCTAACCCTAACCCTAACCCTAAGCTACCCTTGACTGCTTCTGCCTCCAATAGATTTCCTAAGCACTAGTGTTTTAAGGAACAGGTTAAAAAGAGAATCCTAATGTGATTTCAGGATAATGGGTGTGTTCCTTATCTTCTCCAAGTGTCTAAACTCTTCTCCATGGCTGGACCCCCAAATAATATTCCTTGACGTGCTAAGGGGTATGTAGAGAGTGGGATAGGTTTAATAACTACCCTAACCCTAACGCGTACCCTAACGCTAACCCCTACCCTAACCCTAACACGTACCCTAATCCTAACCCGTAACCTAAACCGAGCCCTAACCCTCAAACTAACCCTAACCCTAAACCTAACCCATACCCTACGCCGTACCCGAACCCGTAACCGAACCCGTACCCGAACCCGTACCCTAAGCCGTACCCTAACCCTAACCCTAACCCTAAGCTACCCTTGACTGCTTCTGCCTCCAATAGATTTCCTAAGCACTAGTGTTTTAAGGAACAGGTTAAAAAGAGAATCCTAATGTGATTTCTTGATAATGGGTGTGTTCCTTATCTTCTCCTAGTGTCTAAACTCTTCTCCATGGCTGGACCCCCAAATAATATTCCTTGACGTGCTAAGGGGTATCTAGAGAGTGGGATAGGTTTAATAACTACCCTAACCCTAACGCGTACCCTAACCCTAACCCCTACCCTAACCCTAACACGTACCCTAATCCTAACCCGTACCCTAAACCGAGCCCTAACCTTCAAACTAACCCTAACCCTAACCCATACCCTACGCCGTACACGAACCCGTACCCGAAACCGTACCCTAAGCCGTACCCTAACCCTAACCCTAACCCTAAACCTAACCCTAACCCTAAGCTACCCTTGACTGCTTCTGCCTCCAATAGATTTCCTAAGCACTAGTGTTTTAAGGAACAGGTTAAAAAGAGAATCCTAATGTGATTTCTTGATAATGGGTGTGTTCCTTATCTTCTCCTAGTGTCTAAACTCTTCTCCATGGCTGGACACCCAAATAATATTCCTTGACGTGCTAAGGGGTATCTAGAGAGTGGGATAGGTTTAATAACTACCCTAACCCTAACGCGTACCCTAACCCTAACACGTACCCTAATCCTAACCCGTACCCTAAACCGAGCCCTAACCCTCAAACTAACCCTAACCCTAACCCTAACCCATACCCTACGCCGTACCCGAACCCGTACCCGAACCCGTACCCTAAGCCGTACCCTAAAGCTAACCCTAACCCTAACCCTAACCCTAACCCTAAGCTACCCTTGACTGCTTCTGCCTCCAATAGATTTCCTAAGCACTAGTGTTTTAAGGAACAGGTTAAAAAGAGAATCCTAATGTGATTTCTTGATAATGGGTGTGTTCCTTATCTTCTCCTAGTGTCTAAACTCTTCTCCATGGCTGGACCCCCAAATAATATTCCTTGACGTGCTAAGGGTTATCTAGAGAGTGGGATAGGTTTAATAACTACCCTAACCCTAACGCGTACCCTAACCCTAACCTCTACCCTAACCCTAAGACGTACCCTAATCCTAACCCGTAACCTAAACCGAGCCCTAACCCTCAAACTAACCCTAACCATAACCCTAACCCATACCCTACGCCATACCCGAACCCGTACCCGAACCCGTACACTAAGCCGTACCTAACCCTAACCATAACCCTAACCCTAAACCTAACCCTAAGCTACCCTTGACTGCTTCTGCCTCCAATAGATTTCCTAAGCACTAGTGTATTAAGGAACAGGTTAAAAAGAGAATCCTAATGTGATTTCAGGATAATGGGTGTGTTCCTTATCTTCTCCTACTGTCTAAACTCTTCTCCATGGCTGGACCCCCAAATAATATTCCTTGACGTGCTAAGGGGTATCTAGGGAGTGGGATAGGTTTAATAACTACCCTACCCCTAACGCGTACCCTAACCCTAACCCCTACCCTAAACCTAACACGAACCCTAATCCTAACCCGTACCCTAAACCGAGCCCTAACCTTCAAACTAACCCTAACCCTAACCCTAACCCATACGCTACACCGTACACGAACCCGTACCCGAACCCGTACCCTAAGCCTTACCCTAACCCTAACCCTAACCCTAAGCTACCCTTGACTGCTTCTGCCTCCAATAGATTTCTTAAGCACTAGTGTTTTAACGAACAGGTTAAAAAGAGAATCCTAATGTGATTTATTGATAATGGGTGTGTTCCTTATCTTCTCCTAGTGTCTAAACTCTTCTCCATGGCTGGACCCCCAAATAATATTCCTTGACGTGCTAAGGGGTATCTAGAGAGTGGGATAGGTTTAATAACTACCCTAACCCTAACGCGTACCCTAACCCTAACCCCTACCCTAACCCTAACACGTACCCTAATCCTAACACGTAACCTAAACCGAGCCCTAACCCTCAAACTAACCCTAATCCTAAACCTAACCCATACCCTACGCCGTACCCGAACCCGTACCCGAACCCGTACCCGAACCCGTACCCTAAGCCGTACCCTAACCCTAACCCTAACCCTAAGCTACCCTTGACTGCTTCTGCCTCCAATAGATTTCCTAAGCACTAGTGTTTTAAGGAACAGGTTAAAAAGAGAATCCTAATGTGATTTCTTGATAATGGGTGTGTTCCTTATCTTCTCCTAGTGTCTAAACTCTTCTCCATGGCTGGACCCCCAAATAATATTCCTTGACGTGCTAAGGGGTATCTAGAGAGTGGGATAGGTTTAATAACTACCCTAACCCTAACGCGTACCCTAACCCTAACCCCTCCCCTATCCCTAACACGAACCCTAATCCTAACTCGTACCCTAAACCGAGCCCTAACCTTCAAACTAACCCTAACCCTAACCCAAACCCATACACTACGCCGTACACGAACCCTTACCCGAACCCGTACCCTAAGCCGTGTCCTAACCCTAGCCCTAACCCTAAACCTAACCCTAAGCTACCCTTGACTGCTTCTGCCTCCAATAGATTTCCTAAGCACTAGTGTTTTAAGGAACAGGTTAAAAAGAGAATCCTAATGTGATTTCTTGATAATGGGTGTGTTCCTTATCTTCTCCTAGTGTCTAAACTCTTCTCCATGGCTGGACCCCCAAATAATATTCCTTGACGTGCTAAGGGGTATCTAGAGTGTGGGATAGGTTTAATAACTACCCTAACCCTAACGCGTACCCTAACCCTAACACCTACCCTAACCCTAACACGTACCCTAATCCTAACCCGTAACCTAAACCGAGCCCTAACCCTCAAACTAACCCTAACCCTAAACCTAACCCATACCCTACGCCGTACCCGAACCCGTACCCGAACCCGTACCCGAACCCGTACCCTAAGCCGTACCCTAACCCTAACCCTAACCCTAAGCTACCCTTGACTGCTTCTGCCTCCAATAGATTTCCTAAGCACTAGTGTTTTAAGGAACAGGTTAAAAAGAGAATCCTAATGTGATTTCTTGATAATGGGTGTGTTCCTTATCTTCTCCTAGTGTCTAAACTCTTCTCCATGGCTGGACCCCCAAATAATATTCCTTGACGTGCTAAGGGGTATCTAGAGAGTGGGATAGGTTTAATAACTACCCTAACCCTAACGCGTACCCTAACCCTAACCCCTCCCCTATCCCTAACACGAACCCTAATCCTAACTCGTACCCTAAACCGAGCCCTAACCTTCAAACTAACCCTAACCCTAACCCAAACCCATACCGTACGCCGTACACGAAACCGTACCCGAACCCGTAACCTAAGCCGTGTCCTAACACTAGCCCTAACCCTAACCCTAACCTTAATCTAACCTTGACTGCTTTTGCCTCCAATAGATTTCCTAAGCACTAGTGTTTTAAGGAACAGGTTAAAAAGAGAATCCTAATGTGATTTCTTGATAATGGGTGTGTTCCTTATCTTCTCCTAGTGTCTAAACTCTTCTCCATGGCTGGACCCCCAAATAATATTCCTTGACGTGCTATGGGGTATCTAGAGAGTGGGATAGGTTTAATAACTACCCTAACCCTAACGCGTACCCTAACCCTAACCCCTACCCTAACCCTAACACGAACCCTAATCCTAACCCGTACCCTAAACCGAGCCCTAACCTTCAAACTAACCCTAACCCTAACCCTAACCCATACCCTACAGCGTACACGAACCCGTACCCGAACCCGTACCCTAAGCCGTACCCTAACCCTAACCCTAACCCTAAGCTACCCTTGACTGCTTCTGCCTCCAATAGATTTCCTAAGCACTAGTGTTTTAAGGAACAGGTTAAAAAGAGAATCCTAATGTGATTTCTTGATAATGGGTGTGTTCCTTATCTTCTCCTAGTGTCTAAACTCTTCTCCATGGCTGGACCCCCAAATAATATTCCTTGACGTGCTAAGGGGTATCTAGAGTGTGGGATAGGTTTAATAACTACCCTAACCCTAACGCGTACCCTAACCCTAACCCCTACCCTAACCCTAACACGTACCCTAATCCTAACCCGTAACCTAAACCGAGCCCTAACCCTCAAACTAACCCTAACCCTAAACCTAACCCATACCCTACGCCGTACCCGAACCCGTACCCGAACCCGTACCCGAACCCGTACCCTAAGCCGTACCCTAACCCTAACCCTAACCCTAAGCTACCCTTGACTGCTTCTGCCTCCAATAGATTTCCTAAGCACTAGTGTTTTAAGGAACAGGTTAAAAAGAGAATCCTAATGTGATTTCAGGATAATGGGTGTGTTCCTTATCTTCTCCAAGTGTCTAAACTCTTCTCCATGGCTGGACCCCCAAATAATATTCCTTGACGTGCTAAGGGGTATGTAGAGAGTGGGATAGGTTTAATAACTACCCTAACCCTAACGCGTACCCTAACGCTAACCCCTACCCTAACCCTAACACGTACCCTAATCCTAACCCGTAACCTAAACCGAGCCCTAACCCTCAAACTAACCCTAACCCTAAACCTAACCCATACCCTACGCCGTACCCGAACCCGTAACCGAACCCGTACCCGAACCCGTACCCTAAGCCGTACCCTAACCCTAACCCTAACCCTAAGCTACCCTTGACTGCTTCTGCCTCCAATAGATTTCCTAAGCACTAGTGTTTTAAGGAACAGGTTAAAAAGAGAATCCTAATGTGATTTCTTGATAATGGGTGTGTTCCTTATCTTCTCCTAGTGTCTAAACTCTTCTCCATGGCTGGACCCCCAAATAATATTCCTTGACGTGCTAAGGGGTATCTAGAGAGTGGGATAGGTTTAATAACTACCCTAACCCTAACGCGTACCCTAACCCTAACCCCTACCCTAACCCTAACACGTACCCTAATCCTAACCCGTACCCTAAACCGAGCCCTAACCTTCAAACTAACCCTAACCCTAACCCATACCCTACGCCGTACACGAACCCGTACCCGAAACCGTACCCTAAGCCGTACCCTAACCCTAACCCTAACCCTAAACCTAACCCTAACCCTAAGCTACCCTTGACTGCTTCTGCCTCCAATAGATTTCCTAAGCACTAGTGTTTTAAGGAACAGGTTAAAAAGAGAATCCTAATGTGATTTCTTGATAATGGGTGTGTTCCTTATCTTCTCCTAGTGTCTAAACTCTTCTCCATGGCTGGACACCCAAATAATATTCCTTGACGTGCTAAGGGGTATCTAGAGAGTGGGATAGGTTTAATAACTACCCTAACCCTAACGCGTACCCTAACCCTAACACGTACCCTAATCCTAACCCGTACCCTAAACCGAGCCCTAACCCTCAAACTAACCCTAACCCTAACCCTAACCCATACCCTACGCCGTACCCGAACCCGTACCCGAACCCGTACCCTAAGCCGTACCCTAAAGCTAACCCTAACCCTAACCCTAACCCTAACCCTAAGCTACCCTTGACTGCTTCTGCCTCCAATAGATTTCCTAAGCACTAGTGTTTTAAGGAACAGGTTAAAAAGAGAATCCTAATGTGATTTCTTGATAATGGGTGTGTTCCTTATCTTCTCCTAGTGTCTAAACTCTTCTCCATGGCTGGACCCCCAAATAATATTCCTTGACGTGCTAAGGGTTATCTAGAGAGTGGGATAGGTTTAATAACTACCCTAACCCTAACGCGTACCCTAACCCTAACCTCTACCCTAACCCTAAGACGTACCCTAATCCTAACCCGTAACCTAAACCGAGCCCTAACCCTCAAACTAACCCTAACCATAACCCTAACCCATACCCTACGCCATACCCGAACCCGTACCCGAACCCGTACACTAAGCCGTACCTAACCCTAACCATAACCCTAACCCTAAACCTAACCCTAAGCTACCCTTGACTGCTTCTGCCTCCAATAGATTTCCTAAGCACTAGTGTATTAAGGAACAGGTTAAAAAGAGAATCCTAATGTGATTTCAGGATAATGGGTGTGTTCCTTATCTTCTCCTACTGTCTAAACTCTTCTCCATGGCTGGACCCCCAAATAATATTCCTTGACGTGCTAAGGGGTATCTAGGGAGTGGGATAGGTTTAATAACTACCCTACCCCTAACGCGTACCCTAACCCTAACCCCTACCCTAAACCTAACACGAACCCTAATCCTAACCCGTACCCTAAACCGAGCCCTAACCTTCAAACTAACCCTAACCCTAACCCTAACCCATACGCTACGCCGTACACGAACCCGTACCCGAACCCGTACCCTAAGCCGTACCCTAACCCTAACCCTAACCCTAAGCTACCCTTGACTGCTTCTGCCTCCAATAGATTTCTTAAGCACTAGTGTTTTAACGAACAGGTTAAAAAGAGAATCCTAATGTGATTTATTGATAATGGGTGTGTTCCTTATCTTCTCCTAGTGTCTAAACTCTTCTCCATTGCTGGACCCCCAAATAATATTCCTTGACGTGCTAAGGGGTATCTAGAGAGTGGGATAGGTTTAATAACTACCCTAACCCTAACACGTACCCTAACCCTAACCCCTACCCTAACCCTAACACGTACCCTAATCCTAACACGTAACCTAAACCGAGCCCTAACCCTCAAACTAACCCTAATCCTAAACCTAACCCATACCCTACGCCGTACCCGAACCCGTACCCGAACCCGTACCCGAACCCGTACCCTAAGCCGTACCCTAACCCTAACCCTAACCCTAAGCTACCCTTGACTGCTTCTGCCTCCAATAGATTTCCTAAGCACTAGTGTTTTAAGGAACAGGTTAAAAAGAGAATCCTAATGTGATTTCTTGATAATGGGTGTGTTCCTTATCTTCTCCTAGTGTCTAAACTCTTCTCCATGGCTGGACCCCCAAATAATATTCCTTGACGTGCTAAGGGGTATCTAGAGTGTGGGATAGGTTTAATAACTACCCTAACCCTAACGCGTACCCTAACCCTAACCCCTACCCTAACCCTAACACGTACCCTAATCCTAACCCGTAACCTAAACCGAGCCCTAACCCTCAAACTAACCCTAACACTAAACCTAACCCATACCCTACGCCGTACCCGAACCCGTACCCGAACCCGTACCCGAACCCGTACCCTAAGCCGTACCCTAACCCTAACCCTAACCCTAAGCTACCCTTGACTGCTTCTGCCTCCAATAGATTTCCTAAGCACTAGTGTTTTAAGGAACAGGTTAAAAAGAGAATCCTAATGTGATTTCAGGATAATGGGTGTGTTCCTTATCTTCTCCTAGTGTCTAAACTCTTCTCCATGGCTGGACCCCCAAATAATATTCCTTGACGGGCTAAGGGGTATGTAGAGAGTGGGATAGGTTTAAAAACTACCCTAACCCTAACGCGTACCCTAACCCTAACCCCTACCCTAACCCTAACACGTACCCTAATCCTAACCCGTAACCTAAACCGAGCCCTAACCCTCAAACTAACCCTAACCCTAAACCTAACCCATACCCTACGCCGTACCCGAACCCGTACCCGAACCCGTACCCGAACCCGTACCCTAAGCCGTACCCTAACCCTAACCCTAACCCTAAGCTACCCTTGACTGCTTCTGCCTCCAATAGATTTCCTAAGCACTAGTGTTTTAAGGAACAGGTTAAAAAGAGAATCCTAATGTGATTTCTTGATAATGGGTGTGTTCCTTATCTTCTCCTAGTGTCTAAACTCTTCTCCATGGCTGGACCCCCAAATAATATTCCTTGACGTGCTAAGGGGTATCTAGAGAGTGGGATAGGTTTAATAACTACCCTAACCCTAACGCGTACCCTAACCCTAACCCCTACCCTAACCCTAACACGTACCCTAATCCTAACCCGTACCCTAAACCGAGCCCTAACCTTCAAACTAACCCTAACCCTAACCCATACCCTACGCCGTACACGAACCCGTACCCGAAACCGTACCCTAAGCCGTACCCTAACCCTAAACCTAACCCTAAACCTAACCCTAACCCTAAGCTACCCTTGACTGCTTCTGCCTCCAATAGATTTCCTAAGCACTAGTGTTTTAAGGAACAGGTTAAAAAGAGAATCCTAATGTGATTTCTTGATAATGGGTGTGTTCCTTATCTTCTCCTAGTGTCTAAACTCTTCTCCATGGCTGGACACCCAAATAATATTCCTTGACGTGCTAAGGGGTATCTAGAGAGTGGGATAGGTTTAATAACTACCCTAACCCTAACGCGTACCCTAACCCTAACACGTACCCTAATCCTAACCCGTACCCTAAACCGAGCCCTAACCCTCAAACTAACCCTAACCCTAACCCTAACCCATACCCTACGCCGTACCCGAACCCGTACCCGAACCCGTACCCTAAGCCGTACCCTAAAGCTAACCCTAACCCTAACCCTAACCCTAACCCTAAGCTACCCTTGACTGCTTCTGCCTCCAATAGATTTCCTAAGCACTAGTGTTTTAAGGAACAGGTTAAAAAGAGAATCCTAATGTGATTTCTTGATAATGGGTGTGTTCCTTATCTTCTCCTAGTGTCTAAACTCTTCTCCATGGCTGGACCCCCAAATAATATTCCTTGACGTGCTAAGGGTTATCTAGAGAGTGGGATAGGTTTAATAACTACCCTAACCCTAACGCGTACCCTAACCCTAACCTCTACCCTAACCCTAACACGTACCCTAATCCTAACCCGTAACCTAAACCGAGCCCTAACCCTCAAACTAACCCTAACCCTAACCCTAACCCATACCCTACGCCATACCCGAACCCGTACCCGAACCCGTACACTAAGCCGTATCTAACCCTAACCATAACCCTAACCCTAAACCTAACCCTAACCCTAACCCTAAGCTACCCTTGACTGCTTCTGCCTCCAATAGATTTCCTAAGTACTAGTGTATTAAGGAACAGGTTAAAAAGAGAATCCTAATGTGATTTCAGGATAATGGGTGTGTTCCTTATCTTCTCCTACTGTCTAAACTCTTCTCCATGGCTGGACCCCCAAATAATATTCCTTGACGTGCTAAGGGGTATCTAGGGAGTGGGATAGGTTTAATAACTACCCTAACCCTAACGCGTACCCTAACCCTAACCCCTACCCTAACCCTAACACGAACCCTAATCCTAACCCGTACCCTAAACCGAGCCCTAACCTTCAAACTAACCCTAACCCTAACCCTAACCCATACGCTACGCCGTACACGAACCCGTACCCGAACCCGTACCCTAAGCCGTACCCTAACCCTAACCCTAACCCTAAGCTACCCTTGACTGCTTCTGCCTCCAATAGATTTCTTAAGGACTAGTGTTTTAAGGAACAGGTTAAAAAGAGAATCCTAATGTGATTTATTGATAATGGGTGTGTTCCTTATCTTCTCCTAGTGTCTAAACTCTTCTCCATGGCTGGACCCCCAAATAATATTCCTTGACGTGCTAAGGGGTATCTAGAGAGTGGGATAGGTTTAATAACTACCCTAACCCTAACGCATACCCTAACCCTAACCCCTACCCTAACCCTAACACGTACCCTAATCCTAACCCGTACCCTAAACCGAGCCCTAACCTTCAAACTAACCCTAACCCTAACCCATACCCTACGCCGTACACGAACCCGTACCCGAAACCATACCCTAAGCCGTACCCTAACCCTAACCCTAACCCTAAACCTAACCCTAACCCTAAGCTACCCTTGACTGCTTCTGCCTTCAATAGATTTCCTAAGCACTAGTGTTTTAAGGAACAGGTTAAAAAGAGAATCCTAATGTGATTTCTTGATAATGGGTGTGTTCCTTATCTTCTCCTAGTGTCTAAACTCTTCTCCATGGCTGGACACCCAAATAATATTCCTTGACGTGCTAAGGGGTATCTAGAGAGTGGGATAGGTTTAATAACTACCCTAACCCTAACGCGTACCCTAACCCTAACACGTACCCTAATCCTAACCCGTACCCTAAACCGAGCCCTAACCCTCAAACTAACCCTAACCCTAACCCTAACCCATACCCTACGCCGTACCCGAACCCGTACCCGAACCCGTACCCTAAGCCGTACCCTAAAGCTAACCCTAACCCTAACCCTAACCCTAACCCTAAGCTACCCTTGACTGCTTCTGCCTCCAATAGATTTCCTAAGCACTAGTGTTTTAAGGAACAGGTTAAAAAGAGAATCCTAATGTGATTTCTTGATAATGGGTGTGTTCCTTATCTTCTCCTAGTGTCTAAACTCTTCTCCATGGCTGGACCCCCAAATAATATTCCTTGACGTGCTAAGGGTTATCTAGAGAGTGGGATAGGTTTAATAACTACCCTAACCCTAACGCGTACCCTAACCCTAACCTCTACCCTAACCCTAAGACGTACCCTAATCCTAACCCGTAACCTAAACCGAGCCCTAACCCTCAAACTAACCCTAACCCTAAACCTAACCCATACCCTACGCCGTACCCGAACCCGTAACCGAACCCGTACCCGAACCCGTACCCTAAGCCGTACCCTAACCCTAACCCTAACCCTAAGCTACCCTTGACTGCTTCTGCCTCCAATAGATTTCCTAAGCACTAGTGTTTTAAGGAACAGGTTAAAAAGAGAATCCTAATGTGATTTCTTGATAATGGGTGTGTTCCTTATCTTCTCCTAGTGTCTAAACTCTTCTCCATGGCTGGACCCCCAAATAATATTCCTTGACGTGCTAAGGGGTATCTAGAGAGTGGGATAGGTTTAATAACTACCCTAACCCTAACGCGTACCCTAACCCTAACCCCTACCCTAACCCTAACACGTACCCTAATCCTAACCCGTACCCTAAACCGAGCCCTAACCTTCAAACTAACCCTAACCCTAACCCATACCCTACGCCGTACACGAACCCGTACCCGAAACCGTACCCTAAGCCGTACCCTAACCCTAACCCTAACCCTAAACCTAACCCTAACTCTAAGCTACCCTTGACTGCTTCTGCCTCCAATAGATTTCCTAAGCACTAGTGTTTTAAGGAACAGGTTAAAAAGAGAATCCTAATGTGATTTCTTGATAATGGGTGTGTTCCTTATCTTCTCCTAGTGTCTAAACTCTTCTCCATGGCTGGACACCCAAATAATATTCCTTGACGTGCTAAGGGGTATCTAGAGAGTGGGATAGGTTTAATAACTACCCTAACCCTAACGCGTACCCGAACCCTAACACGTACCCTAATCCTAACCCGTACCCTAAACCGAGCCCTAACCCTCAAACTAACCCTAACCCTAACCCTAACCCATACCCTACGCCGTACCCGAACCCGTACCCGAACCCGTACCCTAAGCCGTACCCTAAAGCTAACCCTAACCCTAACCCTAACCCTAACCCTAAGCTACCCTTGACTGCTTCTGCCTCCAATAGATTTCCTAAGCACTAGTGTTTTAAGGAACAGGTTAAAAAGAGAATCCTAATGTGATTTCTTGATAATGGGTGTGTTCCTTATCTTCTCCTAGTGTCTAAACTCTTCTCCATGGCTGGACCCCAAATAATATTCCTTGACGTGCTAAGGGGTATCTAGAGAGTGGGATAGGTTTAATAACTACCCTAACCCTAACGCGTACCCTAACCCTAACCCCTACCCTAACCCTAACACGTACCCTAACCCTAAGCCGTACCCTAACCCAAACCCTAACCCTAAGCTACCCTTGACTGCTTCTGCCTCCAATAGATTTCCTAAGCACTAGTGTTTTAAGGAACAGGTTAAAAAGAGAATCCTAATGTGATTTCTTGATAATGGGTGTGTTCCTTATCTTCTCCTAGTGTCTAAACTCTTCTCCATGGCTGGACCCCAAATAATATTCCTTGACGTGCTAAGGGGTATCTAGAGAGTGGGATAGGTTTAATAACTACCCTAACCCTAACGCGTACCCTAACCCTAACCCCTACCCTAACCCTAACACGTACCCTAACCCTAAGCCGTACCCTAACCCAAACCCTAACCCTAAGCTACCCTTGACTGCTTCTGCCTCCAATAGATTTCCTAAGCACTAGTGTTTTAAGGAACAGGTTAAAAAGAGAATCCTAATGTGATTTATTGATAATGGGTGTGTTCCTTATCTTCTCCTAGTGTCTAAACTCTTCTCCATGGCTGGACCCCCAAATAATATTCCTTGACGTGCTAAGGGGTATCTAGAGAGTGGGATAGGTTTAATAACTACCCTAACCCTAACGCGTACCCTAACCCTAACCCCTACCCTAACCCTAACACGTACCCTAATCCTAACCCGTAACCTAAACCGAGCCCTAACCCTCAAACTAACCCTAACCCTAAACCTAACCCATACCCTACGCCGTACCCGAACCCGTACCCGAACCCGTACCCGAACCCGTACCCTAAGCCGTACCCTAACCCTAACCCTAACCCTAAGCTACCCTTGACTGCTTCTGACTCCAATAGATTTCCTAAGCACTAGTGTTTTAAGGAACAGGTTAAAAAGAGAATCCTAATGTGATTTCTTGATAATGGGTGTGTTCCTTATCTTCTCCTAGTGCCTAAACTCTTCTCCATGGCTGGACCCCCAAATAATATTCCTTGACGTGCTAAGGGGTATCTAGAGAGTGGGATAGGTTTAATAACTACCCTAACCCTAACGCGTACCCTAACCCTAACCCCTACCCTAACCCTAACACGAACCCTAATCCTAACCCGTACCCTAAACCGAGCCCTAAACTTCAAACTAACCCTAACCCTAACCCAAACCCATACCCTACGCCGAACACGAACCCGTACCCGAACCCGTACCCTAAGCCGTGTCCTAACCCTAGCCCTAACCCTAACCCTAACCCTAAGCTACCCTTTACTGCTTCTGCCTCCAATAGATTTCCTAAGCACTAGTGTTTTAAGGAACAGGTTAAAAAGAGAATCCTAATGTGATTTCTTGATAATGGGTGTGTTCTTTATCTTCTCCTAGTGTCTAAACTCTTCTCCATGGCTGGACCCCCAAAAAATATTCCTTGACGTGCTAAGGGGTATCTAGAGAGTGGGATAGGTTTAATAACTACCCTAACCCTAACGCGTACCCTAACCCTAACCCCTACCCTAACCCTAACACGTACCCTAATCCTAACCCGTACCCTAAACCGAGCCCTAACCTTCAAACTAAACCTAACCCTAACCCATACCCTACGCCGTACACGAACCCGTACCCGAAACCGTACCCTAAGCCGTACCCTAACCCTAACCCTAACCCTAAACCTAACCCTAACCCTAAGCTACCCTTGACTGCTTCTGCCTCCAATAGATTTCCTAAGCACTAGTGTTTTAAGGATCAGGTTAAAAAGAGAATCCTAATGTGATTTCTTGATAATGGGTGTGTTCCTTATCTTCTCCTAGTGTCTAAACACTTCTCCATGGCTGGACACCCAAATAATATTCCTTGACGTGCTAAGGGGTATCTAGAGTGTGGGATAGGTTTAATAACTACCCTAACCCTAACGCGTACCCTAACCCTAACACGTACCCTAATCCTAACCCGTACCCTAAACCGAGCCCTAACCCTCAAACTAACCCTAACCCTAACCCTAACCCATACCCTACGCCGTACCCGAACCCGTACCCGAACCTGTACCCTAAGCCGTACCCTAAAGCTAACCCTAACCCTAACCCTAACCCTAACCCTAAGCTACCCTTGACTGCTTCTGCCTCCAATAGATTTCCTAAGCACTAGTGTTTTAAGGAACAGGTTAAAAAGAGAATCCTAATGTGATTTCTTGATAATGGGTGTGTTCCTTATCTTCTCCTAGTGTCTAAACTCTTCTCCATGGCTGCACCCCCAAATAATATTCCTTGACGTGCTAAGGGGTATCTAGAGAGTGGGATATGTTTAATAACTACCCTAACCCTAACGCGTACCCTAACCCTAACGCCTACCCTAACCCTAACACGTACACTAATCCTAACACGTAACCTAAACCGAGCCCTAACCCTCAAACTAACCCTAACCCTAAACCTAACCCATACCCTACGCCGAACCCGAACCCGTACCCGAACCCGTACCCTAAGCCGTACCCTAACCCTAACCCTAACCCTAAGCTACCCTTGACTGCTTCTGCCTCCAATAGATTTCCTAAGCACTAGTGTTTTAAGGAACAGGTTAAAAAGAGAATCCTAATGTGATTTCTTGATAATGGGTGTGTTCCTTATCTTCTCCTAGTGTCTAAACTCTTCTCCATGGCTGGACCCCCAAATAATATTCCTTGACGTGCTAAGGGTTATCTAGAGAGTGGGATAGGTTTAATAACTACCCTAACCCTAACGCGTACCCTAACCCTAACCTCTACCCTAACCCTAAGACGTACCCTAATCCTAACCCGTAACCTAAACCGAGCCCTAACCCTCAAACTAACCCTAACCCTAACCCTAACCCATACCCTACGCCATAACCGAACCCGTACCCGAACCCGTACACTAAGCCGTACCTAACCCCAACCATAACCCTAACCCTAAACCTAAACCTAACCCTAACCCTAAGCTACCCTTGACTGCTTCTGCCTCCAATAGATTTCCTAAGCACTAGTGTATTAAGGAACAGGTTAAAAAGAGAATCCTAATGTGATTTCAGGATAATGGGTGTGTTCCTTATCTTCTCCTACTCTCTAATCTCTTCTCCATGGCTGGACCCCCAAATAATATTCCTTGACGTGCTAAGGGGTATCTAGGGAGTGGGATAGGTTTAATAACTACCCTAACCCTAACGCGTACCCTAACCCTAACCCCTACCCTAACCCTAACACGAACCCTAATCCTAACCCGTACCCTAAACCGAGCCTTAACCTTCAAACTAACCCTAACCCTAACCCTAACCCATACGCTACGCCGTACACGAACCCGTACCCGAACCCGTACCCTAAGCCGTACCCTAACCCTAACCCTAACCCTAAGCTACCCTTGACTGCTTCTGCCTCCAATAGATTTCCTAAGCACTAGTGTTTTAAGGAACAGGTTAAAAAGAGAATCCTAATGTGATTTCTTGATAATGGGTGTGTTCCTTATCTTCTCCTAGTGTCTAAACTCTTCTCCATGGCTGGACCCCCAAATAATATTCCTTGACGTGCTAAGGGGTATCTAGAGAGTGGGATAGGTTTAATAACTACCCTAACCCTAACGCGTACCCTAACCCTAACCCCTACCCTAACCCTAAGACGTACCCTAATACTAACCCGTACCCTAAACCGAGCCCTAACCCTCAAACTAACCCTAACCCTAACCCATATCCTACGCCATACCCAAACGCGTACCCGAACCCGTACCCGAACACGTACCCTAAGCCGTACCCTAACCCAAACCCTAACCCTAAGCTACCCTTGACTGCTTCTGCCTCCAATAGATTTCCTAAGCACTAGTGTTTTAAGGAACAGGTTAAAAAGAGAATCCTAATGTGATTTATTGATAATGGGTGTGTTCCTTATCTTCTCCTAGTGTCTAAACTCTTCTCCATGGCTGCACCCCCAAATAATATTCCTTGACGTGCTAAGGGGTATCTAGAGAGTGGGATATGTTTAATAACTACCCTAACCCTAACGCGTACCCTAACCCTAACCCCTACCCTAACCCTAACACGTACCCTAATCCTAACACGTAACCTAAACCGAGCCCTAACCCTCAAACTAACCCTAACCCTAAACCTAACCCATACCTTACGCCGTACCCGAACCCGTACCCGAACCCGTACCCTAAGCCGTACCCTAACCCTAACCCTAACCCTAAGCTACCCTTGACTGCTTCTGCCTCCAATAGATTTCCTAAGCACTAGTGTTTTAAGGAACAGGTTAAAAAGAGAATCCTAATGTGATTTCTTGATAATGGGTGTGTTCCTTATCTTCTCCTAGTGTCTAAACTCTTCTCCATGGCTGGACCCCCAAATAATATTCCTTGACGTGCTAAGGGGTATCTAGAGAGTGGGATAGGTTTAATAACTACCCTAACCCTAATGCGTACCCTAACCCTAACCCCTACCCTAACCCTAACACGTACCCTAATCCTAACCCGTACCCTAAACCGAGCCCTAACCCTCAAACTAACCCTAACCCTAACCCTAACCCATACCCTACGCCGTACCCGAACCCGTACCCGAACCCGTACCCTAAGCCATACCCTAACCCTAACCCTAACCGTAACCCTAACCCTAAGCTACCCTTGACTGCTTCTGCCTCCAATAGATTTCCTAAGCACTAGTGTATTAAGGAACAGGTTAAAAAGAGAATCCTAATGTGATTTCTTGATAATGGGTGTGTTCCTTATCTTCTCCTAGTGTCTAAACTCTTCTCCATGGCTGGACCCCCAAATAATATTCCTTGACGTGCTAAGGAGTATCTAGAGAGTGGGATAGGTTTAATAACTACCCTAACCCTAACGCGTACCCTAACCCTAACCCCTACCCTATCCCTAACACGAACCCTAATCCTAACCCGTACCCTAAACCGAGCCCTAAACTTCAAACTAACCCTAACCCTAACCCAAACCCATACACTACGCCGTACACGAACCCTTACCCGAACCCGTACCCTAAGCCGTGTCCTAACCCTAGCCCTAACCCTAACCCTAACCCTAAGCTACCCTTGACTGCTTCTGCCTCCAATAGATTTCCTAAGCACTAGTGTTTTAAGGAACAGGTTAAAAAGAGAATCCTAATGTGATTTCTTGATAATGGGTGTGTTCCTTATCTTCTCCTAGTGTCTAAACTCTTCTCCATGGCTGGACCCCCAAATAATATTCCTTGACGTGCTAAGGGGTATCTAGAGTGTGGGATAGTTTTAATAACTACCCTAACCCTAACGCGTACCCTAACCCTAACACCTACCCTAACCCTAACACGTACCCTAATCCTAACCCGTAACCTAAACCGAGCCCTAACCCTCAAACTAACCCTAACCCTAAACCTAACCCATACCCTACGCCGTACCCGAACCCGTACCCGAACCCGTACCCGAACCCGTACCCGAACCCGTACCCTAAGCCGTACCCTAACCCTAACCCTAACCCTAAGCTACCCTTGAC
>NW_027175168.1:1425000-1447500 GCF_028021215.1 Eschrichtius robustus
GTACCCTAACCCTAACCCTAACCCTAAGCTACCCTTGACTGCTTCTGCCTCCAATAGATTTCCTAAGCACTAGTGTTTTAAGGAACAGGTTAAAAAGAGAATCCTAATGTGATTTCAGGATAATGGGTGTGTTCCTTATCTTCTCCTAGTGTCTAAACTCTTCTCCATGGCTGGACCCCCAAATAATATTCCTTGACGTGCTAAGGGGTATCTAGAGAGTGGGATAGGTTTAATAACTACCCTAACCCTAACGCGTACCCTAACCCTAACCCCTACCCTAACCCTAACACGTACCCTAATCCTAACCCGTACCCTAAACCGAGCCCTAACCTTCAAACTAACCCTAACCCTAACCCATACCCTACGCCGTACACGAACCCGTACCCGAAACCGTACCCTAAGCCGTACCCTAACCCTAACCCTAACCCTAAACCTAACCCTAACCCTAAGCTACCCTTGACTGCTTCTGCCTCCAATAGATTTCCTAAGCACTAGTGTTTTAAGGAACAGGTTAAAAAGAGAATCCTAATGTGATTTCTTGATAATGGGTGTGTTCCTTATCTTCTCCTAGTGTCTAAACTCTTCTCCATGGCTGGACACCCAAATAATATTCCTTGACGTGCTAAGGGGTATCTAGAGAGTGGGATAGGTTTAATAACTACCCTAACCCTAACGCGTACCCGAACCCTAACACGTACCCTAATCCTAACCCGTACCCTAAACCGAGCCCTAACCCTCAAACTAACCCTAACCCTAACCCTAACCCATACCCTACGCCGTACCCGAACCCGTACCCGAACCCGTACCCTAAGCCGTACCCTAAAGCTAACCCTAACCCTAACCCTAACCCTAACCCTAAGCTACCCTTGACTGCTTCTGCCTCCAATAGATTTCCTAAGCACTAGTGTTTTAAGGAACAGGTTAAAAAGAGAATCCTAATGTGATTTCTTGATAATGGGTGTGTTCCTTATCTTCTCCTAGTGTCTAAACTCTTCTCCATGGCTGGACCCCCAAATAATATTCCTTGACGTGCTAAGGGTTATCTAGAGAGTGGGATAGGTTTAATAACTACCCTAACCCTAACGCGTACCCTAACCCTAACCTCTACCCTAACCCTAACACGTATCCTAATCCTAACCCGTAACCTAAACCGAGCCCTAACCCTCAAACTAACCCTAACCCTAACCCTAACCCATACCCTACGCCATACCCGAACCCGTACCCGAACCCGTACACTAAGCCGTACCTAACCCTAACCATAACCCTAACCCTAAACCTAACCCTAACCCTAACCCTAAGCTACCCTTGACTGCTTCTGCCTCCAATAGATTTCCTAAGTACTAGTGTATTAAGGAACAGGTTAAAAAGAGAATCCTAATGTGATTTCAGGATAATGGGTGTGTTCCTTATCTTCTCCTACTGTCTAAACTCTTCTCCATGGCTGGACCCCCAAATAATATTCCTTGACGTGCTAAGGGGTATCTAGGGAGTGGGATAGGTTTAATAACTACCCTAACCCTAACGCGTACCCTAACCCTAACCCCTACCCTAACCCTAACACGAACCCTAATCCTAACCCGTACCCTAAACCGAGCCCTAACCTTCAAACTAACCCTAACCCTAACCCCTAACCCATACGCTACGCCGTACACGAACCCGTACCCGAACCCGTACCCTAAGCCGTACCCTAACCCTAACCCTAACCCTAAGCTACCCTTGACTGCTTCTGCCTCCAATAGATTTCTTAAGGACTAGTGTTTTAAGGAACAGGTTAAAAAGAGAATCCTAATGTGATTTATTGATAATGGGTGTGTTCCTTATCTTCTCCTAGTGTCTAAACTCTTCTCCATGGCTGGACCCCCAAATAATATTCCTTGACGTGCTAAGGGGTATCTAGAGAGTGGGATAGGTTTAATAACTACCCTAACCCTAACGCATACCCTAACCCTAACCCCTACCCTAACCCTAACACGTACCCTAATCCTAAACCGTACCCTAAACCGAGCCCTAACCTTCAAACTAACCCTAACCCTAACCCATACCCTACGCCGTACACGAACCCGTACCCGAAACCATACCCTAAGCCGTACCCTAACCCCTAACCCTAACCCTAAACCTAACCCTAACCCTAAGCTACCCTTGACTGCTTCTGCCTCCAATAGATTTCCTAAGCACTAGTGTTTTAAGGAACAGGTTAAAAAGAGAATCCTAATGTGATTTATTGATAATGGGTGTGTTCCTTATCTTCTCCTAGTGTCTAAACTCTTCTCCATGGCTGGACCCCCAAATAATATTCCTTGACGTGCTAAGGGGTATCTAGAGAGTGGGATAGGTTTAATAACTACCCTAACCCTAACGCGTACCCTAACCCTAACCCCTACCCTAACCCTAACACGTACCCTAATCCTAACCCGTAACCTAAACCGAGCCCTAACCCTCAAACTACCCTAACCCTAAACCTAACCCATACCCTACGCCGTACCCGAACCCGTACCCGAACCCGTACCCGAACCCGTACCCTAAGCCGTACCCTAACCCTAACCCTAAGCTACCCTTGACTGCTTCTGACTCCAATAGATTTCCTAAGCACTAGTGTTTTAAGGAACAGGTTAAAAAGAGAATCCTAATGTGATTTCTTGATAATGGGTGTGTTCCTTATCTTCTCCTAGTGTCTAAACTCTTCTCCATGGCTGGACCCCCCAAATAATATTCCTTGACGTGCTAAGGGGTATCTAGAGAGTGGGATAGGTTTAATAACTACCCTAACCCTAACGCGTACCCTAACCCTAACCCCTACCCTATCCCTAACACGAACCCTAATCCTAACCCGTACCCTAAACCGAGCCCTAAACTTCAAACTAACCCTAACCCTAACCCAAACCCATACCCTACGCCGAACACGAACCCGTACCCGAACCCGTACCCTAAGCCGTGTCCTAACCCTAGCCCTAACCCTAACCCTAACCCTAAGCTACCCTTTACTGCTTCTGCCTCCAATAGATTTCCTAAGCACTAGTGTTTTAAGGAACAGGTTAAAAAGAGAATCCTAATGTGATTTCTTGATAATGGGTGTGTTCTTTATCTTCTCCTAGTGTCTAAACTCTTCTCCATGGCTGGACCCCCAAAAAATATTCCTTGACGTGCTAAGGGGTATCTAGAGAGTGGGATAGGTTTAATAACTACCCTAACCCTAACCCTAACCCTAACCCCTAACCCTAACGCGTACCCTAACCCTAACCTCTACCCTAACCCTAAGACGTACCCTAATCCTAACCCGTAACCTAAACCGAGCCCTAACCCTCAAACTAACCCTAACCCTAACCCTAACCCATACCCTACGCCATAACAGAACCCGTACCCGAACCCGTACACTAAGCCGTACCTAACCCTAACCATAACCCTAACCCTAAACCTAAACCTAACCCTAACCCTAAGCTACCCTTGACTGCTTCTGCCTCCAATAGATTTCCTAAGCACTAGTGTATTAAGGAACAGGTTAAAAAGAGAATCCTAATGTGATTTCAGGATAATGGGTGTGTTCCTTATCTTCTCCTACTGTCTAAACTCTTCTCCATGGCTGGACCCCCAAATAATATTCCTTGACGTGCTAAGGGGTATCTAGGAGTGGGATAGGTTTAATAACTACCCTAACCCTAACGCGTACCCTAACCCTAACCCCTACCCTAACCCTAACACGAACCCTAATCCTAACCCGTACCCTAAACCGAGCCCTAACCTTCAAACTAACCCTAACCCTAACCCTAACCCATACGCTACGCCGTACACGAACCCGTACCCGAACCCGTACCCTAAGCCGTACCCTAACCCTAACCCTAATCCTAAGCTACCCTTGACTGCTTCTGCCTCCAATAGATTTCCTAAGCACTAGTGTTTTAAGGAACAGGTTAAAAAGAGAATCCTAATGTGATTTCTTGATAATGGGCGTGTTCCTTATCTTCTCCTAGTGTCTAAACTCTTCTCCATGGCTGGACCCCCAAATAATATTCCTTGACGTGCTAAGGGGTATCTAGAGAGTGGGATAGGTTTAATAACTACCCTAACCCTAACGCGTACCCTAACCCTAACCCCTACCCTAACCCTAAGACGTACCCTAATCCTAACCCGTACCCTAAACCGAGCCCTAACCCTCAAACTAACCCTAACCCTAACCCATATCCTACGCCATACCCAAACGCGTACCCGAACCCGTACCCGAACCCGTACCCTAAGCCGTACCCTAACCCAAACCCTAACCCTAAGCTACCCTTGACTGCTTCTGCCTCCAATAGATTTCCTAAGCACTAGTGTTTTAAGGAACAGGTTAAAAAGAGAATCCTAATGTGATTTATTGATAATGGGTGTGTTCCTTATCTTCTCCTAGTGTCTAAACTCTTCTCCATGGCTGCACCCCCAAATAATATTCCTTGACGTGCTAAGGGGTATCTAGAGAGTGGGATATGTTTAATAACTACCCTAACCCTAACGCGTAACCTAACCCTAACCCGTACCCTAACCCTAACACGTACACTAATCCTAACACGTAACCTAAACCGAGCCCTAACCCTCAAACTAACCCTAACCCTAAACCTAACCCATACCCTACGCCGAACCCGAACCCGTACCCGAACCCGTACCCTAAGCCGTACCCTAACCCTAAACCTAACCCTAAGCTACCCTTGACTGCTTCTGCCTCAATAGATTTCCTAAGCACTAGTGTTTTAAGGAACAGGTTAAAAAGAGAATCCTAATGTGATTTCTTGATAATGGTGTGTTCCTTATCTTCTCCTAGTGTCTAAACTCTTCTCCATGGCTGGACCCCCAAATAATATTCCTTGACGTGCTAAGGGTTATCTAGAGAGTGGGATAGGTTTAATAACTACCCTAACCCTAACGCGTACCCTAACCCTAACCTCTACCCTAACCCTAAGACGTACCCTAATCCTAACCCGTAACCTAAACCGAGCCCTAACCCTCAAACTAACCCTAACCCTAACCCTAACCCATACCCTGCGCCATAACCGAACCCGTACACTAAGCCGTACCTAACCCTAACCATAACCCTAACCCTAAACCTAAACCTAACCCTAACCCTAAGCTACCCTTGACTGCTTCTGCCTCCAATAGATTTCCTAAGCACTAGTGTATTAAGGAACAGGTTAAAAAGAGAATCCTAATGTGATTTCAGGATAATGGGTGTGTTCCTTATCTTCTCCTACTCTCTAAACTCTTCTCCATGGCTGGACCCCCAAATAATATTCCTTGACGTGCTAAGGGGTATCTAGGGAGTGGGATAGGTTTAATAACTACCCTAACCCTAACGCGTACACTAACCCTAACCCCTACCCTAACCCTAACACGAACCCTAATCCTAACCCGTACCCTAAACCGAGCCTTAACCTTCAAACTAACCCTAACCCTAACCCTAACCCATACGCTACGCCGTACACGAACCCGTACCCGAACCCGTACCCTAAGCCGTACCCTAACCCTAACCCTAACCCTAAGCTACCCTTGACTGCTTCTGCCTCCAATAGATTTCCTAAGCACTAGTGTTTTAAGGAACAGGTTAAAAAGAGAATCCTAATGTGATTTCTTGATAATGGGTGTGTTCCTTATCTTCTCCTAGTGTCTAAAATCTTCTCCATGGCTGGACCCCCAAATAATATTCCTTGACGTGCTAAGGGGTATCTAGAGAGTG
Organism: Eschrichtius robustus; assembly: GCF_028021215.1. NCBI lineage: Eukaryota > Metazoa > Chordata > Mammalia > Artiodactyla > Eschrichtiidae > Eschrichtius > Eschrichtius robustus. The sequence continues at coordinate 1,430,699 of NW_027175168.1, forward strand.
GGATAGGTTTAATAACTACCCTAACCCTAACGCGTACCCTAACCCTAACCCCTACCCTAACCCTAAGACGTACCCTAATACTAACCCGTACCCTAAACCGAGCCCTAACCCTCAAACTAACCCTAACCCTAACCCATATCCTACGCCATACCCAAACGCGTACCCGAACCCGTACCCGAACCCGTACCCTAAGCCGTACCCTAACCCAAACCCTAACCCTAAGCTACCCTTGACTGCTTCTGCCTCCAATAGATTTCCTAAGCACTAGTGTTTTAAGGAACAGGTTAAAAAGAGAATCCTAATGTGATTTATTGATAATGGGTGTGTTCCTTATCTTCTCCTAGTGTCTAAACTCTTCTCCATGGCTGCACCCCCAAATAATATTCCTTGACGTGCTAAGGGGTATCTAGAGAGTGGGATATGTTTAATAACTACCCTAACCCTAACGCGTACCCTAACCCTAACCCCTACCCTAACCCTAACACGTACCCTAATCCTAACACGTAACCTAAACCGAGCCCTAACCCTCAAACTAACCCTAACCCTAAACCTAACCCATACCTTACGCCGTACCCGAACCCGTACCCGAACCCGTACCCTAAGCCGTACCCTAACCCTAACCCTAACCCTAAGCTACCCTTGACTGCTTCTGCCTCCAATAGATTTCCTAAGCACTAGTGTTTTAAGGAACAGGTTAAAAAGAGAATCCTAATGTGATTTCTTGATAATGGGTGTGTTCCTTATCTTCTCCTAGTGTCTAAACTCTTCTCCATGGCTGGACCCCCAAATAATATTCCTTGACGTGCTAAGGGGTATCTAGAGAGTGGGATAGGTTTAATAACTACCCTAACCCTAATGCGTACCCTAACCCTAACCCCTACCCTAACCCTAACACGTACCCTAATCCTAACCCGTACCCTAAACCGAGCCCTAACCCTCAAACTAACCCTAACCCTAACCCTAACCTATACCCTACGCCGTACCCGAACCCGTACCCGAACCCGTACCCTAAGCCATACCCTAACCCTAACCCTAACCGTAACCCTAACCCTAAGCTACCCTTGACTGCTTCTGCCTCCAATAGATTTCCTAAGCACTAGTGTATTAAGGAACAGGTTAAAAAGAGAATCCTAATGTGATTTCTTGATAATGGGTGTGTTCCTTATCTTCTCCTAGTGTCTAAACTCTTCTCCATGGCTGGACCCCCAAATAATATTCCTTGACGTGCTAAGGGGTATCTAGAGAGTGGGATAGGTTTAATAACTACCCTAACCCTAACGCGTACCCTAACCCTAACCCCTACCCTAACCCTAAGACGTACCCTAATACTAACCCGTACCCTAAACCGAGCCCTAACCCTCAAATTAACACTAACCCTAACCCATATCCTACGCCATACCCAAACGCGTACCCGAACCCGTACCCGAACCCGTACCCTAAGCCGTACCCTAACCCAAACCCTAACCCTAAGCTACCCTTGACTGCTTCTGCCTCCAATAGATTTCCTAAGCACTAGTGTTTTAAGGAACAGGTTAAAAAGAGAATCCTAATGTGATTTATTGATAATGGGTGTGTTCCTTATCTTCTCCTAGTGTCTAAACTCTTCTCCATGGCTGCACCCCCAAATAATATTCCTTGACGTGCTAAGGGGTATCTAGAGAGTGGGATATGTTTAATAACTACCCTAACCCTAACGCGTACCCTAACCCTAACCCCTACCCTAACCCTAACACGTACCCTAATCCTAACACGTAACCTAAACCGAGCCCTAACCCTCAAACTAACCCTAACCCTAAACCTAACCCATACCTTACGCCGTACCCGAACCCGTACCCGAACCCGTACCCTAAGCCGTACCCTAACCCTAACCCTAACCCTAAGCTACCCTTGACTGCTTCTGCCTCCAATAGATTTCCTAAGCACTAGTGTTTTAAGGAACAGGTTAAAAAGAGAATCCTAATGTGATTTCTTGATAATGGGTGTGTTCCTTATCTTCTCCTAGTGTCTAAACTCTTCTCCATGGCTGGACCCCCAAATAATATTCCTTGACGTGCTAAGGGGTATCTAGAGAGTGGGATAGGTTTAATAACTACCCTAACCCTAATGCGTACCCTAACCCTAACCCCTACCCTAACCCTAACACGTACCCTAATCCTAACCCGTACCCTAAACCGAGCCCTAACCCTCAAACTAACCCTAACCCTAACCCTAACCCATACCCTACGCCGTACCCGAACCCGTACCCGAACCCGTACCCTAAGCCATACCCTAACCCTAACCCTAACCGTAACCCTAACCCTAAGCTACCCTTGACTGCTTCTGCCTCCAATAGATTTCCTAAGCACTAGTGTATTAAGGAACAGGTTAAAAAGAGAATCCTAATGTGATTTCTTGATAATGGGTGTGTTCCTTATCTTCTCCTAGTGTCTAAACTCTTCTCCATGGCTGGACCCCCAAATAATATTCCTTGACGTGCTAAGGAGTATCTAGAGAGTGGGATAGGTTTAATAACTACCCTAACCCTAACGCGTACCCTAACCCTAACCCCTACCCTATCCCTAACACGAACCCTAATCCTAACCCGTACCCTAAACCGAGCCCTAAACTTCAAACTAACCCTAACCCTAACCCAAACCCATACACTACGCCGTACACGAACCCTTACCCGAACCCGTACCCTAAGCCGTGTCCTAACCCTAGCCCTAACCCTAACCCTAACCCTAAGCTACCCTTGACTGCTTCTGCCTCCAATAGATTTCCTAAGCACTAGTGTTTTAAGGAACAGGTTAAAAAGAGAATCCTAATGTGATTTCTTGATAATGGGTGTGTTCCTTATCTTCTCCTAGTGTCTAAACTCTTCTCCATGGCTGGACCCCCAAATAATATTCCTTGACGTGCTAAGGGGTATCTAGAGTGTGGGATAGTTTTAATAACTACCCTAACCCTAACGCGTACCCTAACCCTAACACCTACCCTAACCCTAACACGTACCCTAATCCTAACCCGTAACCTAAACCGAGCCCTAACCCTCAAACTAACCCTAACCCTAAACCTAACCCATACCCTACGCCGTACCCGAACCCGTACCCGAACCCGTACCCGAACCCGTACCCGAACCCGTACCCTAAGCCGTACCCTAACCCTAACCCTAACCCTAAGCTACCCTTGACTGCTTCTGCCTCCAATAGATTTCCTAAGCACTAGTGTTTTAAGGAACAGGTTAAAAAGAGAATCCTAATGTGATTTCTTGATAATGGGTGTGTTCCTTATCTTCTCCTAGTGTCTAAACTCTTCTCCATGGCTGGACCCCCAAATAATATTCCTTGACGTGCTAAGGGGTATCTAGAGAGTGAGATAGGTTTAATAACTACCCTAACCCTAACGCGTACCCTAACCCTAACCCCTCCCCTATCCCTAACACGAACCCTAATCCTAACTCGTACCCTAAACCGAGCCCTAACCTTCAAACTAACCCTAACCCTAACCCAAACCCATACCGTACGCCGTACACGAACCCGTACCCGAACCCGTAACCTAAGCCGTGTCCTAACACTAGCCCTAACCCTAACCCTAACCTTAATCTACCCTTGACTGCTTTTGCCTCCAATAGATTTCCTAAGCACTAGTGTTTTAAGGAACAGGTTAAAAAGAGAATCCTAATGTGATTTCTTGATAATGGGTGTGTTCCTTATCTTCTCCTAGTGTCTAAACTCTTCTCCATGGCTGGACCCCCAAATAATATTCCTTGACGTGCTATGGGGTATCTAGAGAGTGGGATAGGTTTAATAACTACCCTAACCCTAACGCGTACCCTAACCCTAACCCCTACCCTAACCCTAACAAGAACCCTAATCCTAACCCGTACCCTAAACCGAGCCCTAACCTTCAAACTAACCCTAACCCTAACCCTAACCCATACCCTACAGCGTACACGAACCCGTACCCGAACCCGTACCCTAAGCCGTACCCTAACCCTAACCCTAACCCTAAGCTACCCTTGACTGCTTCTGCCTCCAATAGATTTCCTAAGCACTAGTGTTTTAAGGAACAGGTTAAAAAGAGAATCCTAATGTGATTTCTTGATAATGGGTGTGTTCCTTATCTTCTCCTAGTGTCTAAACTCTTCTCCATGGCTGGACCCCCAAATAATATTCCTTGACGTGCTAAGGGGTATCTAGAGTGTGGGATAGGTTTAATAACTACCCTAACCCTAACGCGTACCCTAACCCTAACCCCTACCCTAACCCTAACACGTACCCTAATCCTAACCCGTAACCTAAACCGAGCCCTAACCCTCAAACTAACCCTAACCCTAAACCTAACCCATACCCTACGCCGTACCCGAACCCATACCCGAACCCGTACCCGAACCCGTACCCTAAGCCGTACCCTAACCCTAACCCTAACCCTAAGCTACCCTTGACTGCTTCTGCCTCCAATAGATTTCCTAAGCACTAGTGTTTTAAGGAACAGGTTAAAAAGAGAATCCTAATGTGATTTCAGGATAATGGGTGTGTTCCTTATCTTCTCCAAGTGTCTAAACTCTTCTCCATGGCTGGACCCCCAAATAATATTCCTTGACGTGCTAAGGGGTATGTAGAGAGTGGGATAGGTTTAATAACTACCCTAACCCTAACGCGTACCCTAACCCTAACCCCTACCCTAACCCTAACACGTACCCTAATCCTAACCCGTAACCTAAACCGAGCCCTAACCCTCAAACTAACCCTAACCCTAAACCTAACCCATACCCTACGCCGTACCCGAACCCGTAACCGAACCCGTACCCGAACCCGTACCCTAAGCCGTACCCTAACCCTAACCCTAACCCTAAGCTACCCTTGACTGCTTCTGCCTCCAATAGATTTCCTAAGCACTAGTGTTTTAAGGAACAGGTTAAAAAGAGAATCCTAATGTGATTTCTTGATAATGGGTGTGTTCCTTATCTTCTCCTAGTGTCTAAACTCTTCTCCATGGCTGGACCCCCAAATAATATTCCTTGACGTGCTAAGGGGTATCTAGAGAGTGGGATAGGTTTAATAACTACCCTAACCCTAACGCGTACCCTAACCCTAACCCCTACCCTAACCCTAACACGTACCCTAATCCTAACCCGTACCCTAAACCGAGCCCTAACCTTCAAACTAACCCTAACCCTAACCCATACCCTACGCCGTACACGAACCCGTACCCGAAACCGTACCCTAAGCCGTACCCTAACCCTAACCCTAACCCTAAACCTAACCCTAACCCTAAGCTACCCTTGACTGCTTCTGCCTCCAATAGATTTCCTAAGCACTAGTGTTTTAAGGAACAGGTTAAAAAGAGAATCCTAATGTGATTTCTTGATAATGGGTGTGTTCCTTATCTTCTCCTAGTGTCTAAACTCTTCTCCATGGCTGGACACCCAAATAATATTCCTTGACGTGCTAAGGGGTATCTAGAGAGTGGGATAGGTTTAATAACTACCCTAACCCTAACGCGTACCCTAACCCTAACACGTACCCTAATCCTAACCCGTACCCTAAACCGAGCCCTAACCCTCAAACTAACCCTAACCCTAACCCTAACCCATACCCTACGCCGTACCCGAACCCGTACCCGAACCCGTACCCTAAGCCGTACCCTAAAGCTAACCCTAACCCTAACCCTAACCCTAACCCTAAGCTACCCTTGACTGCTTCTGCCTCCAATAGATTTCCTAAGCACTAGTGTTTTAAGGAACAGGTTAAAAAGAGAATCCTAATGTGATTTCTTGATAATGGGTGTGTTCCTTATCTTCTCCTAGTGTCTAAACTCTTCTCCATGGCTGGACCCCCAAATAATATTCCTTGACGTGCTAAGGGTTATCTAGAGAGTGGGATAGGTTTAATAACTACCCTAACCCTAACGCGTACCCTAACCCTAACCTCTACCCTAACCCTAAGACGTACCCTAATCCTAACCCGTAACCTAAACCGAGCCCTAACCCTCAAACTAACCCTAACCATAACCCTAACCCATACCCTACGCCATACCCGAACCCGTACCCGAACCCGTACACTAAGCCGTACCTAACCCTAACCATAACCCTAACCCTAAACCTAACCCTAAGCTACCCTTGACTGCTTCTGCCTCCAATAGATTTCCTAAGCACTAGTGTATTAAGGAACAGGTTAAAAAGAGAATCCTAATGTGATTTCAGGATAATGGGTGTGTTCCTTATCTTCTCCTACTGTCTAAACTCTTCTCCATGGCTGGACCCCCAAATAATATTCCTTGACGTGCTAAGGGGTATCTAGGGAGTGGGATAGGTTTAATAACTACCCTACCCCTAACGCGTACCCTAACCCTAACCCCTACCCTAAACCTAACACGAACCCTAATCCTAACCCGTACCCTAAACCGAGCCCTAACCTTCAAACTAACCCTAACCCTAACCCTAACCCATACGCTACGCCGTACACGAACCCGTACCCGAACCCGTACCCTAAGCCGTACCCTAACCCTAACCCTAACCCTAAGCTACCCTTGACTGCTTCTGCCTCCAATAGATTTCTTAAGCACTAGTGTTTTAACGAACAGGTTAAAAAGAGAATCCTAATGTGATTTATTGATAATGGGTGTGTTCCTTATCTTCTCCTAGTGTCTAAACTCTTCTCCATGGCTGGACCCCCAAATAATATTCCTTGACGTGCTAAGGGGTATCTAGAGAGTGGGATAGGTTTAATAACTACCCTAACCCTAACGCGTACCCTAACCCTAACCCCTACCCTAACCCTAACACGTACCCTAATCCTAACACGTAACCTAAACCGAGCCCTAACCCTCAAACTAACCCTAATCCTAAACCTAACCCATACCCTACGCCGTACCCGAACCCGTACCCGAACCCGTACCCGAACCCGTACCCTAAGCCGTACCCTAACCCTAACCCTAACCCTAAGCTACCCTTGACTGCTTCTGCCTCCAATAGATTTCCTAAGCACTAGTGTTTTAAGGAACAGGTTAAAAAGAGAATCCTAATGTGATTTCTTGATAATGGGTGTGTTCCTTATCTTCTCCTAGTGTCTAAACTCTTCTCCATGGCTGGACCCCCAAATAATATTCCTTGACGTGCTAAGGGGTATCTAGAGTGTGGGATAGTTTTAATAACTACCCTAACCCTAACGCGTACCCTAACCCTAACACCTACCCTAACCCTAACACGTACCCTAATCCTAACCCGTAACCTAAACCGAGCCCTAACCCTCAAACTAACCCTAACCCTAAACCTAACCCATACCCTACGCCGTACCCGAACCCGTACCCGAACCCGTACCCGAACCCGTACCCGAACCCGTACCCTAAGCCGTACCCTAACCCTAACCCTAACCCTAAGCTACCCTTGACTGCTTCTGCCTCCAATAGATTTCCTAAGCACTAGTGTTTTAAGGAACAGGTTAAAAAGAGAATCCTAATGTGATTTCTTGATAATGGGTGTGTTCCTTATCTTCTCCTAGTGTCTAAACTCTTCTCCATGGCTGGACCCCCAAATAATATTCCTTGACGTGCTAAGGGGTATCTAGAGAGTGGGATAGGTTTAATAACTACCCTAACCCTAATGCGTACCCTAACCCTAACCCCTACCCTAACCCTAACACGTACCCTAATCCTAACCCGTACCCTAAACCGAGCCCTAACCCTCAAACTAACCCTAACCCTAACCCTAACCCATACCCTACGCCGTACCCGAACCCGTACCCGAACCCGTACCCTAAGCCATACCCTAACCCTAACCCTAACCGTAACCCTAACCCTAAGCTACCCTTGACTGCTTCTGCCTCCAATAGATTTCCTAAGCACTAGTGTATTAAGGAACAGGTTAAAAAGAGAATCCTAATGTGATTTCTTGATAATGGGTGTGTTCCTTATCTTCTCCTAGTGTCTAAACTCTTCTCCATGGCTGGACCCCCAAATAATATTCCTTGACGTGCTAAGGAGTATCTAGAGAGTGGGATAGGTTTAATAACTACCCTAACCCTAACGCGTACCCTAACCCTAACCCCTACCCTATCCCTAACACGAACCCTAATCCTAACCCGTACCCTAAACCGAGCCCTAAACTTCAAACTAACCCTAACCCTAACCCAAACCCATACACTACGCCGTACACGAACCCTTACCCGAACCCGTACCCTAAGCCGTGTCCTAACCCTAGCCCTAACCCTAACCCTAACCCTAAGCTACCCTTGACTGCTTCTGCCTCCAATAGATTTCCTAAGCACTAGTGTTTTAAGGAACAGGTTAAAAAGAGAATCCTAATGTGATTTCTTGATAATGGGTGTGTTCCTTATCTTCTCCTAGTGTCTAAACTCTTCTCCATGGCTGGACCCCCAAATAATATTCCTTGACGTGCTAAGGGGTATCTAGAGTGTGGGATAGTTTTAATAACTACCCTAACCCTAACGCGTACCCTAACCCTAACACCTACCCTAACCCTAACACGTACCCTAATCCTAACCCGTAACCTAAACCGAGCCCTAACCCTCAAACTAACCCTAACCCTAAACCTAACCCATACCCTACGCCGTACCCGAACCCGTACCCGAACCCGTACCCGAACCCGTACCCGAACCCGTACCCTAAGCCGTACCCTAACCCTAACCCTAACCCTAAGCTACCCTTGACTGCTTCTGCCTCCAATAGATTTCCTAAGCACTAGTGTTTTAAGGAACAGGTTAAAAAGAGAATCCTAATGTGATTTCTTGATAATGGGTGTGTTCCTTATCTTCTCCTAGTGTCTAAACTCTTCTCCATGGCTGGACCCCCAAATAATATTCCTTGACGTGCTAAGGGGTATCTAGAGAGTGAGATAGGTTTAATAACTACCCTAACCCTAACGCGTACCCTAACCCTAACCCCTCCCCTATCCCTAACACGAACCCTAATCCTAACTCGTACCCTAAACCGAGCCCTAACCTTCAAACTAACCCTAACCCTAACCCAAACCCATACCGTACGCCGTACACGAACCCGTACCCGAACCCGTAACCTAAGCCGTGTCCTAACACTAGCCCTAACCCTAACCCTAACCTTAATCTACCCTTGACTGCTTTTGCCTCCAATAGATTTCCTAAGCACTAGTGTTTTAAGGAACAGGTTAAAAAGAGAATCCTAATGTGATTTCTTGATAATGGGTGTGTTCCTTATCTTCTCCTAGTGTCTAAACTCTTCTCCATGGCTGGACCCCCAAATAATATTCCTTGACGTGCTATGGGGTATCTAGAGAGTGGGATAGGTTTAATAACTACCCTAACCCTAACGCGTACCCTAACCCTAACCCCTACCCTAACCCTAACAAGAACCCTAATCCTAACCCGTACCCTAAACCGAGCCCTAACCTTCAAACTAACCCTAACCCTAACCCTAACCCATACCCTACAGCGTACACGAACCCGTACCCGAACCCGTACCCTAAGCCGTACCCTAACCCTAACCCTAACCCTAAGCTACCCTTGACTGCTTCTGCCTCCAATAGATTTCCTAAGCACTAGTGTTTTAAGGAACAGGTTAAAAAGAGAATCCTAATGTGATTTCTTGATAATGGGTGTGTTCCTTATCTTCTCCTAGTGTCTAAACTCTTCTCCATGGCTGGACCCCCAAATAATATTCCTTGACGTGCTAAGGGGTATCTAGAGTGTGGGATAGGTTTAATAACTACCCTAACCCTAACGCGTACCCTAACCCTAACCCCTACCCTAACCCTAACACGTACCCTAATCCTAACCCGTAACCTAAACCGAGCCCTAACCCTCAAACTAACCCTAACCCTAAACCTAACCCATACCCTACGCCGTACCCGAACCCATACCCGAACCCGTACCCGAACCCGTACCCTAAGCCGTACCCTAACCCTAACCCTAACCCTAAGCTACCCTTGACTGCTTCTGCCTCCAATAGATTTCCTAAGCACTAGTGTTTTAAGGAACAGGTTAAAAAGAGAATCCTAATGTGATTTCAGGATAATGGGTGTGTTCCTTATCTTCTCCAAGTGTCTAAACTCTTCTCCATGGCTGGACCCCCAAATAATATTCCTTGACGTGCTAAGGGGTATGTAGAGAGTGGGATAGGTTTAATAACTACCCTAACCCTAACGCGTACCCTAACCCTAACCCCTACCCTAACCCTAACACGTACCCTAATCCTAACCCGTAACCTAAACCGAGCCCTAACCCTCAAACTAACCCTAACCCTAAACCTAACCCATACCCTACGCCGTACCCGAACCCGTAACCGAACCCGTACCCGAACCCGTACCCTAAGCCGTACCCTAACCCTAACCCTAACCCTAAGCTACCCTTGACTGCTTCTGCCTCCAATAGATTTCCTAAGCACTAGTGTTTTAAGGAACAGGTTAAAAAGAGAATCCTAATGTGATTTCTTGATAATGGGTGTGTTCCTTATCTTCTCCTAGTGTCTAAACTCTTCTCCATGGCTGGACCCCCAAATAATATTCCTTGACGTGCTAAGGGGTATCTAGAGAGTGGGATAGGTTTAATAACTACCCTAACCCTAACGCGTACCCTAACCCTAACCCCTACCCTAACCCTAACACGTACCCTAATCCTAACCCGTACCCTAAACCGAGCCCTAACCTTCAAACTAACCCTAACCCTAACCCATACCCTACGCCGTACACGAACCCGTACCCGAAACCGTACCCTAAGCCGTACCCTAACCCTAACCCTAACCCTAAACCTAACCCTAACCCTAAGCTACCCTTGACTGCTTCTGCCTCCAATAGATTTCCTAAGCACTAGTGTTTTAAGGAACAGGTTAAAAAGAGAATCCTAATGTGATTTCTTGATAATGGGTGTGTTCCTTATCTTCTCCTAGTGTCTAAACTCTTCTCCATGGCTGGACACCCAAATAATATTCCTTGACGTGCTAAGGGGTATCTAGAGAGTGGGATAGGTTTAATAACTACCCTAACCCTAACGCGTACCCTAACCCTAACACGTACCCTAATCCTAACCCGTACCCTAAACCGAGCCCTAACCCTCAAACTAACCCTAACCCTAACCCTAACCCATACCCTACGCCGTACCCGAACCCGTACCCGAACCCGTACCCTAAGCCGTACCCTAAAGCTAACCCTAACCCTAACCCTAACCCTAACCCTAAGCTACCCTTGACTGCTTCTGCCTCCAATAGATTTCCTAAGCACTAGTGTTTTAAGGAACAGGTTAAAAAGAGAATCCTAATGTGATTTCTTGATAATGGGTGTGTTCCTTATCTTCTCCTAGTGTCTAAACTCTTCTCCATGGCTGGACCCCCAAATAATATTCCTTGACGTGCTAAGGGTTATCTAGAGAGTGGGATAGGTTTAATAACTACCCTAACCCTAACGCGTACCCTAACCCTAACCTCTACCCTAACCCTAAGACGTACCCTAATCCTAACCCGTAACCTAAACCGAGCCCTAACCCTCAAACTAACCCTAACCATAACCCTAACCCATACCCTACGCCATACCCGAACCCGTACCCGAACCCGTACACTAAGCCGTACCTAACCCTAACCATAACCCTAACCCTAAACCTAACCCTAAGCTACCCTTGACTGCTTCTGCCTCCAATAGATTTCCTAAGCACTAGTGTATTAAGGAACAGGTTAAAAAGAGAATCCTAATGTGATTTCAGGATAATGGGTGTGTTCCTTATCTTCTCCTACTGTCTAAACTCTTCTCCATGGCTGGACCCCCAAATAATATTCCTTGACGTGCTAAGGGGTATCTAGGGAGTGGGATAGGTTTAATAACTACCCTACCCCTAACGCGTACCCTAACCCTAACCCCTACCCTAAACCTAACACGAACCCTAATCCTAACCCGTACCCTAAACCGAGCCCTAACCTTCAAACTAACCCTAACCCTAACCCTAACCCATACGCTACGCCGTACACGAACCCGTACCCGAACCCGTACCCTAAGCCGTACCCTAACCCTAACCCTAACCCTAAGCTACCCTTGACTGCTTCTGCCTCCAATAGATTTCTTAAGCACTAGTGTTTTAACGAACAGGTTAAAAAGAGAATCCTAATGTGATTTATTGATAATGGGTGTGTTCCTTATCTTCTCCTAGTGTCTAAACTCTTCTCCATGGCTGGACCCCCAAATAATATTCCTTGACGTGCTAAGGGGTATCTAGAGAGTGGGATAGGTTTAATAACTACCCTAACCCTAACGCGTACCCTAACCCTAACCCCTACCCTAACCCTAACACGTACCCTAATCCTAACACGTAACCTAAACCGAGCCCTAACCCTCAAACTAACCCTAATCCTAAACCTAACCCATACCCTACGCCGTACCCGAACCCGTACCCGAACCCGTACCCGAACCCGTACCCTAAGCCGTACCCTAACCCTAACCCTAACCCTAAGCTACCCTTGACTGCTTCTGCCTCCAATAGATTTCCTAAGCACTAGTGTTTTAAGGAACAGGTTAAAAAGAGAATCCTAATGTGATTTCTTGATAATGGGTGTGTTCCTTATCTTCTCCTAGTGTCTAAACTCTTCTCCATGGCTGGACCCCCAAATAATATTCCTTGACGTGCTAAGGGGTATCTAGAGTGTGGGATAGTTTTAATAACTACCCTAACCCTAACGCGTACCCTAACCCTAACACCTACCCTAACCCTAACACGTACCCTAATCCTAACCCGTAACCTAAACCGAGCCCTAACCCTCAAACTAACCCTAACCCTAAACCTAACCCATACCCTACGCCGTACCCGAACCCGTACCCGAACCCGTACCCGAACCCGTACCCGAACCCGTACCCTAAGCCGTACCCTAACCCTAACCCTAACCCTAAGCTACCCTTGACTGCTTCTGCCTCCAATAGATTTCCTAAGCACTAGTGTTTTAAGGAACAGGTTAAAAAGAGAATCCTAATGTGATTTCTTGATAATGGGTGTGTTCCTTATCTTCTCCTAGTGTCTAAACTCTTCTCCATGGCTGGACCCCCAAATAATATTCCTTGACGTGCTAAGGGGTATCTAGAGAGTGAGATAGGTTTAATAACTACCCTAACCCTAACGCGTACCCTAACCCTAACCCCTCCCCTATCCCTAACACGAACCCTAATCCTAACTCGTACCCTAAACCGAGCCCTAACCTTCAAACTAACCCTAACCCTAACCCAAACCCATACCGTACGCCGTACACGAACCCGTACCCGAACCCGTAACCTAAGCCGTGTCCTAACACTAGCCCTAACCCTAACCCTAACCTTAATCTACCCTTGACTGCTTTTGCCTCCAATAGATTTCCTAAGCACTAGTGTTTTAAGGAACAGGTTAAAAAGAGAATCCTAATGTGATTTCTTGATAATGGGTGTGTTCCTTATCTTCTCCTAGTGTCTAAACTCTTCTCCATGGCTGGACCCCCAAATAATATTCCTTGACGTGCTATGGGGTATCTAGAGAGTGGGATAGGTTTAATAACTACCCTAACCCTAACGCGTACCCTAACCCTAACCCCTACCCTAACCCTAACACGAACCCTAATCCTAACCCGTACCCTAAACCGAGCCCTAACCTTCAAACTAACCCTAACCCTAACCCTAACCCATACCCTACAGCGTACACGAACCCGTACCCGAACCCGTACCCTAAGCCGTACCCTAACCCTAACCCTAACCCTAAGCTACCCTTGACTGCTTCTGCCTCCAATAGATTTCCTAAGCACTAGTGTTTTAAGGAACAGGTTAAAAAGAGAATCCTAATGTGATTTCTTGATAATGGGTGTGTTCCTTATCTTCTCCTAGTGTCTAAACTCTTCTCCATGGCTGGACCCCCAAATAATATTCCTTGACGTGCTAAGGGGTATCTAGAGTGTGGGATAGGTTTAATAACTACCCTAACCCTAACGCGTACCCTAACCCTAACCCCTACCCTAACCCTAACACGTACCCTAATCCTAACCCGTAACCTAAACCGAGCCCTAACCCTCAAACTAACCCTAACCCTAAACCTAACCCATACCCTACGCCGTACCCGAACCCATACCCGAACCCGTACCCGAACCCGTACCCTAAGCCGTACCCTAACCCTAACCCTAACCCTAAGCTACCCTTGACTGCTTCTGCCTCCAATAGATTTCCTAAGCACTAGTGTTTTAAGGAACAGGTTAAAAAGAGAATCCTAATGTGATTTCAGGATAATGGGTGTGTTCCTTATCTTCTCCAAGTGTCTAAACTCTTCTCCATGGCTGGACCCCCAAATAATATTCCTTGACGTGCTAAGGGGTATGTAGAGAGTGGGATAGGTTTAATAACTACCCTAACCCTAACGCGTACCCTAACCCTAACCCCTACCCTAACCCTAACACGTACCCTAATCCTAACCCGTAACCTAAACCGAGCCCTAACCCTCAAACTAACCCTAACCCTAAACCTAACCCATACCCTACGCCGTACCCGAACCCGTAACCGAACCCGTACCCGAACCCGTACCCTAAGCCGTACCCTAACCCTAACCCTAACCCTAAGCTACCCTTGACTGCTTCTGCCTCCAATAGATTTCCTAAGCACTAGTGTTTTAAGGAACAGGTTAAAAAGAGAATCCTAATGTGATTTCTTGATAATGGGTGTGTTCCTTATCTTCTCCTAGTGTCTAAACTCTTCTCCATGGCTGGACCCCCAAATAATATTCCTTGACGTGCTAAGGGGTATCTAGAGAGTGGGATAGGTTTAATAACTACCCTAACCCTAACGCGTACCCTAACCCTAACCCCTACCCTAACCCTAACACGTACCCTAATCCTAACCCGTACCCTAAACCGAGCCCTAACCTTCAAACTAACCCTAACCCTAACCCATACCCTACGCCGTACACGAACCCGTACCCGAAACCGTACCCTAAGCCGTACCCTAACCCTAACCCTAACCCTAAACCTAACCCTAACCCTAAGCTACCCTTGACTGCTTCTGCCTCCAATAGATTTCCTAAGCACTAGTGTTTTAAGGAACAGGTTAAAAAGAGAATCCTAATGTGATTTCTTGATAATGGGTGTGTTCCTTATCTTCTCCTAGTGTCTAAACTCTTCTCCATGGCTGGACACCCAAATAATATTCCTTGACGTGCTAAGGGGTATCTAGAGAGTGGGATAGGTTTAATAACTACCCTAACCCTAACGCGTACCCTAACCCTAACACGTACCCTAATCCTAACCCGTACCCTAAACCGAGCCCTAACCCTCAAACTAACCCTAACCCTAACCCTAACCCATACCCTACGCCGTACCCGAACCCGTACCCGAACCCGTACCCTAAGCCGTACCCTAAAGCTAACCCTAACCCTAACCCTAACCCTAACCCTAAGCTACCCTTGACTGCTTCTGCCTCCAATAGATTTCCTAAGCACTAGTGTTTTAAGGAACAGGTTAAAAAGAGAATCCTAATGTGATTTCTTGATAATGGGTGTGTTCCTTATCTTCTCCTAGTGTCTAAACTCTTCTCCATGGCTGGACCCCCAAATAATATTCCTTGACGTGCTAAGGGTTATCTAGAGAGTGGGATAGGTTTAATAACTACCCTAACCCTAACGCGTACCCTAACCCTAAACTCTACCCTAACCCTAAGACGTACCCTAATCCTAACCCGTAACCTAAACCGAGCCCTAACCCTCAAACTAACCCTAACCATAACCCTAACCCATACCCTACGCCATACCCGAACCCGTACCCGAACCCGTACACTAAGCCGTACCTAACCCTAACCATAACCCTAACCCTAAACCTAACCCTAAGCTACCCTTGACTGCTTCTGCCTCCAATAGATTTCCTAAGCACTAGTGTATTAAGGAACAGGTTAAAAAGAGAATCCTAATGTGATTTCAGGATAATGGGTGTGTTCCTTATCTTCTCCTACTGTCTAAACTCTTCTCCATGGCTGGACCCCCAAATAATATTCCTTGACGTGCTAAGGGGTATCTAGGGAGTGGGATAGGTTTAATAACTACCCTACCCCTAACGCGTACCCTAACCCTAACCCCTACCCTAAACCTAACACGAACCCTAATCCTAACCCGTACCCTAAACCGAGCCCTAACCTTCAAACTAACCCTAACCCTAACCCTAACCCATACGCTACGCCGTACACGAACCCGTACCCGAACCCGTACCCTAAGCCGTACCCTAACCCTAACCCTAACCCTAAGCTACCCTTGACTGCTTCTGCCTCCAATAGATTTCTTAAGCACTAGTGTTTTAACGAACAGGTTAAAAAGAGAATCCTAATGTGATTTATTGATAATGGGTGTGTTCCTTATCTTCTCCTAGTGTCTAAACTCTTCTCCATGGCTGGACCCCCAAATAATATTCCTTGACGTGCTAAGGGGTATCTAGAGAGTGGGATAGGTTTAATAACTACCCTAACCCTAACGCGTACCCTAACCCTAACCCCTACCCTAACCCTAACACGTACCCTAATCCTAACACGTAACCTAAACCGAGCCCTAACCCTCAAACTAACCCTAATCCTAAACCTAACCCATACCCTACGCCGTACCCGAACCCGTACCCGAACCCGTACCCGAACCCGTACCCTAAGCCGTACCCTAACCCTAACCCTAACCCTAAGCTACCCTTGACTGCTTCTGCCTCCAATAGATTTCCTAAGCACTAGTGTTTTAAGGAACAGGTTAAAAAGAGAATCCTAATGTGATTTCTTGATAATGGGTGTGTTCCTTATCTTCTCCTAGTGTCTAAACTCTTCTCCATGGCTGGACCCCCAAATAATATTCCTTGACGTGCTAAGGGGTATCTAGAGTGTGGGA
>NW_027175168.1:1467500-1505000 GCF_028021215.1 Eschrichtius robustus
CTAACCCTAAGCTACCCTTGACTGCTTCTGCCTCCAATAGATTTCCTAAGCACTAGTGTTTTAAGGAACAGGTTAAAAAGAGAATCCTAATGTGATTTCTTGATAATGGGTGTGTTCCTTATCTTCTCCTAGTGTCTAAACTCTTCTCCATGGCTGGACCCCCAAATAATATTCCTTGACGTGCTAAGGGTTATCTAGAGAGTGGGATAGGTTTAATAACTACCCTAACCCTAACGCGTACCCTAACCCTAACCTCTACCCTAACCCTAACACGTACCCTAATCCTAACCCGTAACCTAAACCGAGCCCTAACCCTCAAACTAACCCTAAACCTAACCCTAACCCATACCCTACGCCATACCCGAACCCGTACCCGAACCCGTACACTAAGCCGTACCTAACCCTAACCATAACCCTAACCCTAAACCTAACCCTTACCCTAACCCTAAGCTACCCTTGACTGCTTCTGCCTCCAATAGATTTCCTAAGCACTAGTGTATTAAGGAACAGGTTAAAAATAGAATGCTAATGTGATTTCAGGATAATGGGTGTGTTCCTTATCTTCTCCTACTGTCTAAACTCTTCTCCATGGCTGGACCCCCAAATAATATTCCTTGACGTGCTAAGGGGTATCTAGGGAGTGGGATAGGTTTAATAACTACCCTAACCCTAACGCGTACCCTAACCCTAACTCCTACCCTAACCCTAACACGAACCCTAATCCTAACCCGTACCCTAAACCGAGCCCTAACCTTCAAACTAACCCTAACCCTAACCCTAACCCATACGCTACGCCGTACACGAACCCGTACCCGAACCCGTACCCTAAGCCGTACCCTAACCCTAACCCTAACCCTAAGCTACCCTTGACTGCTTCTGCCTCCAATAGATTTCCTAAGCACTAGTGTTTTAAGGAACAGGTTAAAAAGAGAATCCTAATGTGATTTCAGGATAATGGGTGTGTTCCTTATCTTCTCCTAGTGTCTAAACTCTTCTCCATGGCTGGACCCCCAAATAATATTCCTTAACGTGCTAAGGGGTATCTAGAGAGTGGGATAGGTTTAATAACTACCCTAACCCTAACGCGTACCCTAACCCTAACCCTTACCCTAACCCTAACACGTACCCTAATCCTAACCCGTAACATAAACCGAGCCCTAACCCTCAAACTAACCCTAACCCTAAACCTAAACCATACCCTACGCCGTACCCGAACCCGTAACCGAACCCGTACCCGAACCCGTACCCTAAGCCGTACCCTAACCCTAACCCTAACCCTAAGCTACCCTTGACTGCTTCTGCCTCCAATAGATTTCCTAAGCACTAGTGTTTTAAGGAACAGGTTAAAAAGAGAATCCTAATGTGATTTCTTGATAATGGGTGTGTTCCTTATCTTCTCCTAGTGTCTAAACTCTTCTCCATGGCTGGACCCCCAAATAATATTCCTTGACGTGCTAAGGGGTATGTAGAGAGTGGGATAGGTTTAATAACTACCCTAACCCTAACGCGTACCCTAACCCTAACCCCTACCCTAACCCTAACACGTACCCTAATCCTAACCCGTACCCTAAACCGAGCCCTAACCTTCAAACTAACCCTAACCCTAACCCATACCCTACGCCGTACACGAACCCGTACCCGAAACCGTACCCTAAGCCGTACCCTAACCTTAACCCTAACCCTAAACGTAACCCTAACCCTAAGCTACCCTTGACTGCTTCTGCCTCCAATAGATTTCCTAAGCACTAGTGTTTTAAGGAACAGGTTAAAAAGAGAATCCTAATGTGATTTCTTGATAATGGGTGTGTTCCTTATCTTCTCCTAGTGTCTAAACTCTTCTCCATGGCTGGACACCCAAATAATATTCCTTGACGTGCTAAGGGGTATCTAGAGAGTGGGATAGGTTTAATAACTACCCTAACCCTAACGCGTACCCTAACCCTAACACGTACCCTAATCCTAACCCGTACCCTAAACCGAGCCCTAACCCTCAAACTAACCCTAACCCTAACCCTAACCCATACCCTACGCCGTACCCGAACCCGTACCCGAACCCGTACCCTAAGCCGTACCCTAAAGCTAACCCTAACCCTAACCCTAACCCTAACCCTAAGCTACCCTTGACTGCTTCTGCCTCCAATAGATTTCCTAAGCACTAGTGTTTTAAGGAACAGGTTAAAAAGAGAATCCTAATGTGATTTCTTGATAATGGGTGTGTTCCTCATCTTCTCCTACTGTCTAAATTCTTCTCCATGGCTGGAACCCCAAATAATATTCCTTGACTTGCTAAGGGGTATCTAGGGAGTGGGATAGGTTTAATAACTACCCTAACCCTAACGCGTACCCTAACCCTAACCCCTACCCTAACCCTAACACGAACCCTAATCCTAACCCGTACCCTAAACCGAGCCCTAACCTTCAAACTAACCCTAACCCTAACCCATACCCTACGCCGTACACGAACCCGTACCCGAAACCGTACCCTAAGCCGTACCCTAACCCTAACCCTAACCCTAAACGTAACCCTAACCCTAAGCTACCCTTGACTGCTTCTGCCTCCAATAGATTTCCTAAGCACTAGTGTTTTAAGGAACAGGTTAAAAAGAGAATCCTAATGTGATTTCTTGATAATGGGTGTGTTCCTTATCTTCTCCTAGTGTCTAAACTCTTCTCCATGGCTGGACACCCAAATAATATTCCTTGACGTGCTAAGGGGTATCTAGAGAGTGGGATAGGTTTAATAACTACCCTAACCCTAACGCGTACCCTAACCCTAACACGTACCCTAATCCTAACCCGTACCCTAAACCGAGCCCTAACCCTCAAACTAACCCTAACCCTAACCCTAACCCATACCCTACGCCGTACCCGAACCCGTACCCGAACCCGTACCCTAAGCCGTACCCTAAAGCTAACCCTAACCCTAACCCTAACCCTAACCCTAAGCTACCCTTGACTGCTTCTGCCTCCAATAGATTTCCTAAGCACTAGTGTTTTAAGGAACAGGTTAAAAAGAGAATCCTAATGTGATTTCTTGATAATGGGTGTGTTCCTCATCTTCTCCTACTGTCTAAATTCTTCTCCATGGCTGGAACCCCAAATAATATTCCTTGACTTGCTAAGGGGTATCTAGGGAGTGGGATAGGTTTAATAACTACCCTAACCCTAACGCGTACCCTAACCCTAACCCCTACCCTAACCCTAACACGAACCCTAATCCTAACCCGTACCCTAAACCGAGCCCTAACCTTCAAACTAACCCTAACCCTAACCCTAACCCATACCCTACGCCATACACGAACCCGTACCCGAACCCGTACCCTAAGCCGTACCCTAACCCTAACCCTAACCCTAACCCTAACCCTAAGCTACCCTTGACTGCTTCTGCCTCCAATAGATTTCCTAAGCACTAGTGTTTTAAGGAACAGGTTAAAAAGAGAATCCTAATGTGATTTCTTGATAATGGGTGTGTTCCTTATCTTCTCCTAGTGTCTAAACTCTTCTCCATGGCTGGACACCCAAATAATATTCCTTGACGTGCTAAGGGGTATCTAGAGAGTGGGATAGGTTTAATAACTACCCTAACCCTAACGCGTACCCTAACCCTAACCCCTACCCTAACCCTAACACGTACCCTACTCCTAACCCGTACCCTACACCGAGCCCTAACCCTCAAACTAACCCTAACCCTAACCCTAACCCATATCGTACGCCATACCCAAACCCGTACCCGAAACCGTACCCGAACCCGTACCCTAATCCGTACCCTAACCCAAACCCTAACCCTAAGCTACCCTTGACTGCTTCTGCCTCCAATAGATTTCCTAAGCACTAGTGTTTTAAGGAACAGGTTAAAAAGAGAATCCTAATGTGATTTCTTGATAATGGGTGTGTTCCTTATCTTCTCCTAGTGTCTAAACACTTCTCCATGGCTGGACACCCAAATAATATTCCTTGACGTGCTAAGGGGTATCTAGAGAGTGGGATAGGTTTAATAACTACCCTAACCCTAACGCGTACCCTAACCCTAACACGTACCCTAATCCTAACCCGTACCCTAAACCGAGCCCTAACCCTCAAACTAACCCTAACCCTAACCCTAACCCATACCCTACGCCGTACCCGAACCCGTACCCGAACCCGTACCCTAAGCCGTACCCTAACCCTAACCCTAACCCTAACCCTAACCCTAAGCTACCCTTGACTGCTACTGCCTCCAATAGATTTCCTAAGCACTAGTGTTTTAAGGAACAGGTTAAAAAGAGAATCCTAATGTGATTTATTGATAATGGGTGTGTTCCTTATCTTCTCCTAGTGTCTAAACTCTTCTCCATGGCTGGACCCCCAAATAATATTCCTTGACGTGCTAAGGGGTATCTAGAGAGTGGGATAGGTTTAATAACTACCCTAACCCTAACGCGTACCCTAACCCTAACCCCTACCCTAACCCTAACACGTACCCTAACCCTAAGCCGTACCCTAACCCAAACCCTAACCCTAAGCTACCCTTGACTGCTTCTGCCTCCAATAGATTTCCTAAGCACTAGTGTTTTAAGGAACAGGTTAAAAAGAGAATCCTAATGTGATTTCTTGATAATGGGTGTGTTCTTTATCTTCTCCTAGTGTCTAAACTCTTCTCCATGGCTGGACCCCCAAAAAATATTCCTTGACGTGCTAAGGGGTATCTAGAGAGTGGGATAGGTTTAATAACTACCCTAACCCTAACGCGTACCCTAACCCTAACCCCTACCCTAACCCTAACACGTACCCTAATCCTAACCCGTACCCTAAACCGAGCCCTAACCTTCAAACTAAACCTAACCCTAACCCATACCCTACGCCGTACACAAACCCGTACCCGAAACCGTACCCTAATTCGTACCCTAACCCTAACCCTAACCCTAAACCTAACCCTAACCCTAAGCTACCCTTGACTGCTTCTGCCTCCAATAGATTTCCTAAGCACTAGTGTTTTAAGGAACAGGTTAAAAAGAGAATCCTAATGTGATTTCTTGATAATGGGTGTGTTCCTTATCTTCTCCTAGTGTCTAAACACTTCTCCATGGCTGGACACCCAAATAATATTCCTTGACGTGCTAAGGGGTATCTAGAGAGTGGGATAGGTTTAATAACTACCCTAACCCTAACGCGTACCCTAACCCTAACACGTACCCTAATCCTAACCCGTACCCTAAACCGAGCCCTAACCCTCAAACTAACCCTAACCCTAACCCTAACCCATACCCTACGCCGTACCCGAACCCGTACCCGAACCCGTACCCTAAGCCGTACCCTAACCCTAACCCTAACCCTAACCCTAACCCTAAGCTACCCTTGACTGCTTCTGCCTCCAATAGATTTCCTAAGCACTAGTGTTTTAAGGAACAGGTTAAAAAGAGAATCCTAATGTGATTTCTTGATAATGGGTGTGTTCCTTATCTTCTCCTAGTGTCTAAACTCTTCTCCATGGCTGGACACCCAAATAATATTCCTTGACGTGCTAAGGGGTATCTAGAGAGTGGGATAGGTTTAATAACTACCCTAACCCTAACGCGTACCCTAACCCTAACCCCTACCCTAACCCTAACAGGTACCCTAATCCTAACCCGTACCCTACACCGAGCCCTAACCCTCAAACTAACCCTAACCCTAACCCTAACCCATATCGTACGCCATACCCAAACCCGTACCCGAAACCGTACCCGAACCCGTACCCTAATCCGTACCCTAACCCAAACCCTAACCCTAAGCTACCCTTGACTGCTTCTGCCTCCAATAGATTTCCTAAGCACTAGTGTATTAAGGAACAGGTTAAAAAGAGAATGCTAATGTGATTTCAGGATAATGGGTGTGTTCCTTATCTTCTCCTACTGTCTAAACTCTTCTCCATGGCTGGACCCCCAAATAATATTCCTTGACGTGCTAAGGGGTATCTAGGGAGTGGGATAGGTTTAATAACTACCCTAACCCTAACGCGTACCCTAACCCTAACTCCTACCCTAACCCTAACACGAACCCTAATCCTAACCCGTACCCTAAACCGAGCCCTAACCTTCAAACTAACCCTAACCCTAACCCTAACCCATACGCTACGCCGTACACGAACCCGTACCCGAACCCGTACCCTAAGCCGTACCCTAACCCTAACCCTAACCCTAAGCTACCCTTGACTGCTTCTGCCTCCAATAGATTTCCTAAGCACTAGTGTTTTAAGGAACAGGTTAAAAAGAGAATCCTAATGTGATTTCAGGATAATGGGTGTGTTCCTTATCTTCTCCTAGTGTCTAAACTCTTCTCCATGGCTGGACCCCCAAATAATATTCCTTAACGTGCTAAGGGGTATCTAGAGAGTGGGATAGGTTTAATAACTACCCTAACCCTAACGCGTACCCTAACCCTAACCCTTACCCTAACCCTAACACGTACCCTAATCCTAACCCGTAACATAAACCGAGCCCTAACCCTCAAACTAACCCTAACCCTAAACCTAAACCATACCCTACGCCGTACCCGAACCCGTAACCGAACCCGTACCCGAACCCGTACCCTAAGCCGTACCCTAACCCTAACCCTAACCCTAAGCTACCCTTGACTGCTTCTGCCTCCAATAGATTTCCTAAGCACTAGTGTTTTAAGGAACAGGTTAAAAAGAGAATCCTAATGTGATTTCTTGATAATGGGTGTGTTCCTTATCTTCTCCTAGTGTCTAAACTCTTCTCCATGGCTGGACCCCCAAATAATATTCCTTGACGTGCTAAGGGGTATGTAGAGAGTGGGATAGGTTTAATAACTACCCTAACCCTAACGCGTACCCTAACCCTAACCCCTACCCTAACCCTAACACGTACCCTAATCCTAACCCGTACCCTAAACCGAGCCCTAACCTTCAAACTAACCCTAACCCTAACCCATACCCTACGCCGTACACGAACCCGTACCCGAAACCGTACCCTAAGCCGTACCCTAACCTTAACCCTAACCCTAAACGTAACCCTAACCCTAAGCTACCCTTGACTGCTTCTGCCTCCAATAGATTTCCTAAGCACTAGTGTTTTAAGGAACAGGTTAAAAAGAGAATCCTAATGTGATTTCTTGATAATGGGTGTGTTCCTTATCTTCTCCTAGTGTCTAAACTCTTCTCCATGGCTGGACACCCAAATAATATTCCTTGACGTGCTAAGGGGTATCTAGAGAGTGGGATAGGTTTAATAACTACCCTAACCCTAACGCGTACCCTAACCCTAACACGTACCCTAATCCTAACCCGTACCCTAAACCGAGCCCTAACCCTCAAACTAACCCTAACCCTAACCCTAACCCATACCCTACGCCGTACCCGAACCCGTACCCGAACCCGTACCCTAAGCCGTACCCTAAAGCTAACCCTAACCCTAACCCTAACCCTAACCCTAAGCTACCCTTGACTGCTTCTGCCTCCAATAGATTTCCTAAGCACTAGTGTTTTAAGGAACAGGTTAAAAAGAGAATCCTAATGTGATTTCTTGATAATGGGTGT
Source organism: Eschrichtius robustus (assembly GCF_028021215.1). Taxonomy (NCBI): domain Eukaryota; kingdom Metazoa; phylum Chordata; class Mammalia; order Artiodactyla; family Eschrichtiidae; genus Eschrichtius; species Eschrichtius robustus. The sequence continues at coordinate 1,475,017 of NW_027175168.1, forward strand.
GTTCCTCATCTTCTCCTACTGTCTAAATTCTTCTCCATGGCTGGAACCCCAAATAATATTCCTTGACTTGCTAAGGGGTATCTAGGGAGTGGGATAGGTTTAATAACTACCCTAACCCTAACGCGTACCCTAACCCTAACCCCTACCCTAACCCTAACACGAACCCTAATCCTAACCCGTACCCTAAACCGAGCCCTAACCTTCAAACTAACCCTAACCCTAACCCATACCCTACGCCGTACACGAACCCGTACCCGAAACCGTACCCTAAGCCGTACCCTAACCCTAACCCTAACCCTAAACGTAACCCTAACCCTAAGCTACCCTTGACTGCTTCTGCCTCCAATAGATTTCCTAAGCACTAGTGTTTTAAGGAACAGGTTAAAAAGAGAATCCTAATGTGATTTCTTGATAATGGGTGTGTTCCTTATCTTCTCCTAGTGTCTAAACTCTTCTCCATGGCTGGACACCCAAATAATATTCCTTGACGTGCTAAGGGGTATCTAGAGAGTGGGATAGGTTTAATAACTACCCTAACCCTAACGCGTACCCTAACCCTAACACGTACCCTAATCCTAACCCGTACCCTAAACCGAGCCCTAACCCTCAAACTAACCCTAACCCTAACCCTAACCCATACCCTACGCCGTACCCGAACCCGTACCCGAACCCGTACCCTAAGCCGTACCCTAAAGCTAACCCTAACCCTAACCCTAACCCTAACCCTAAGCTACCCTTGACTGCTTCTGCCTCCAATAGATTTCCTAAGCACTAGTGTTTTAAGGAACAGGTTAAAAAGAGAATCCTAATGTGATTTCTTGATAATGGGTGTGTTCCTCATCTTCTCCTACTGTCTAAATTCTTCTCCATGGCTGGAACCCCAAATAATATTCCTTGACTTGCTAAGGGGTATCTAGGGAGTGGGATAGGTTTAATAACTACCCTAACCCTAACGCGTACCCTAACCCTAACCCCTACCCTAACCCTAACACGAACCCTAATCCTAACCCGTACCCTAAACCGAGCCCTAACCTTCAAACTAACCCTAACCCTAACCCTAACCCATACCCTACGCCATACACGAACCCGTACCCGAACCCGTACCCTAAGCCGTACCCTAACCCTAACCCTAACCCTAACCCTAACCCTAAGCTACCCTTGACTGCTTCTGCCTCCAATAGATTTCCTAAGCACTAGTGTTTTAAGGAACAGGTTAAAAAGAGAATCCTAATGTGATTTCTTGATAATGGGTGTGTTCCTTATCTTCTCCTAGTGTCTAAACTCTTCTCCATGGCTGGACACCCAAATAATATTCCTTGACGTGCTAAGGGGTATCTAGAGAGTGGGATAGGTTTAATAACTACCCTAACCCTAACGCGTACCCTAACCCTAACCCCTACCCTAACCCTAACACGTACCCTACTCCTAACCCGTACCCTACACCGAGCCCTAACCCTCAAACTAACCCTAACCCTAACCCTAACCCATATCGTACGCCATACCCAAACCCGTACCCGAAACCGTACCCGAACCCGTACCCTAATCCGTACCCTAACCCAAACCCTAACCCTAAGCTACCCTTGACTGCTTCTGCCTCCAATAGATTTCCTAAGCACTAGTGTTTTAAGGAACAGGTTAAAAAGAGAATCCTAATGTGATTTCTTGATAATGGGTGTGTTCCTTATCTTCTCCTAGTGTCTAAACTCTTCTCCATGGCTGGACCCCCAAATAATATTCCTTGACGTGCTAAGGGGTATCTAGAGAGTGGGATAGGTTTAATAACTACCCTAACCCTAACGCGTACCCTAACCCTAACCCCTACCCTAACCCTAACACGTACCCTAACCCTAAGCCGTACCCTAACCCAAACCCTAACCCTAAGCTACCCTTGACTGCTTCTGCCTCCAATAGATTTCCTAAGCAGTAGTGTTTTAAGGAACAGGTTAAAAAGAGAATCCTAATGTGATTTATTGATAATGGGTGTGTTCCTTATCTTCTCCTAGTGTCTAAACTCTTCTCCATGGCTGGACCCCCAAATAATATTCCTTGACGTGCTAAGGGGTATCTAGAGAGTGGGATAGGTTTAATAACTACCCTAACCCTAACGCGTACCCTAACCCTAACCCCTACCCTAACCCTAACACGTACCCTAACCCTAAGCCGTACCCTAACCCAAACCCTAACCCTAAGCTACCCTTGACTGCTTCTGCCTCCAATAGATTTCCTAAGCACTAGTGTTTTAAGGAACAGGTTAAAAAGAGAATCCTAATGTGATTTCTTGATAATGGGTGTGTTCTTTATCTTCTCCTAGTGTCTAAACTCTTCTCCATGGCTGGACCCCCAAAAAATATTCCTTGACGTGCTAAGGGATATCTAGGGAGTGGGATAGGTTTAATAACTACCCTAACCCTAACGCGTACCCTAACCCTAACCCCTACCCTAACCCTAACACGTACCCTAATCCTAACCCGTACCCTAAACCGAGCCCTAACCTTCAAACTAAACCTAACCCTAACCCATACCCTACGCCGTACACGAACCCGTACCCGAAACCGTACCCTAATTCGTACCCTAACCCTAACCCTAACCCTAAACCTAACCCTAACCCTAAGCTACCCTTGACTGCTTCTGCCTCCAATAGATTTCCTAAGCACTAGTGTTTTAAGGAACAGGTTAAAAAGAGAATCCTAATGTGATTTCTTGATAATGGGTGTGTTCCTTATCTTCTCCTAGTGTCTAAACACTTCTCCATGGCTGGACACCCAAATAATATTCCTTGACGTGCTAAGGGGTATCTAGAGAGTGGGATAGGTTTAATAACTACCCTAACCCTAACGCGTACCCTAACCCTAACACGTACCCTAATCCTAACCCGTACCCTAAACCGAGCCCTAACCCTCAAACTAACCCTAACCCTAACCCTAACCCATACCCTACGCCGTACCCGAACCCGTACCCGAACCCGTACCCTAAGCCGTACCCTAACCCTAACCCTAACCCTCACCCTAACCCTAAGCTACCCTTGACTGCTACTGCCTCCAATAGATTTCCTAAGCACTAGTGTTTTAAGGAACAGGTTAAAAAGAGAATCCTAATGTGATTTATTGATAATGGGTGTGTTCCTTATCTTCTCCTAGTGTCTAAACTCTTCTCCATGGCTGGACCCCCAAATAATATTCCTTGACGTGCTAAGGGGTATCTAGAGAGTGGGATAGGTTTAATAACTACCCTAACCCTAACGCGTACCCTAACCCTAACCCCTACCCTAACCCTAACACGTACCCTAACCCTAAGCCGTACCCTAACCCAAACCCTAACCCTAAGCTACCCTTGACTGCTTCTGCCTCCAATAGATTTCCTAAGCACTAGTGTTTTAAGGAACAGGTTAAAAAGAGAATCCTAATGTGATTTCTTGATAATGGGTGTGTTCTTTATCTTCTCCTAGTGTCTAAACTCTTCTCCATGGCTGGACCCCCAAAAAATATTCCTTGACGTGCTAAGGGGTATCTAGAGAGTGGGATAGGTTTAATAACTACCCTAACCCTAACGCGTACCCTAACCCTAACCCCTACCCTAACCCTAACACGTACCCTAATCCTAACCCGTACCCTAAACCGAGCCCTAACCTTCAAACTAAACCTAACCCTAACCCATACCCTACGCCGTACACAAACCCGTACCCGAAACCGTACCCTAATTCGTACCCTAACCCTAACCCTAACCCTAAACCTAACCCTAACCCTAAGCTACCCTTGACTGCTTCTGCCTCCAATAGATTTCCTAAGCACTAGTGTTTTAAGGAACAGGTTAAAAAGAGAATCCTAATGTGATTTCTTGATAATGGGTGTGTTCCTTATCTTCTCCTAGTGTCTAAACACTTCTCCATGGCTGGACACCCAAATAATATTCCTTGACGTGCTAAGGGGTATCTAGAGAGTGGGATAGGTTTAATAACTACCCTAACCCTAACGCGTACCCTAACCCTAACACGTACCCTAATCCTAACCCGTACCCTAAACCGAGCCCTAACCCTCAAACTAACCCTAACCCTAACCCTAACCCATACCCTACGCCGTACCCGAACCCGTACCCGAACCCGTACCCTAAGCCGTACCCTAACCCTAACCCTAACCCTAACCCTAACCCTAAGCTACCCTTGACTGCTTCTGCCTCCAATAGATTTCCTAAGCACTAGTGTTTTAAGGAACAGGTTAAAAAGAGAATCCTAATGTGATTTCTTGATAATGGGTGTGTTCCTTATCTTCTCCTAGTGTCTAAACTCTTCTCCATGGCTGGACACCCAAATAATATTCCTTGACGTGCTAAGGGGTATCTAGAGAGTGGGATAGGTTTAATAACTACCCTAACCCTAACGCGTACCCTAACCCTAACCCCTACCCTAACCCTAACAGGTACCCTAATCCTAACCCGTACCCTACACCGAGCCCTAACCCTCAAACTAACCCTAACCCTAACCCTAACCCATATCGTACGCCATACCCAAACCCGTACCCGAAACCGTACCCGAACCCGTACCCTAATCCGTACCCTAACCCAAACCCTAACCCTAAGCTACCCTTGACTGCTTCTGCCTCCAATAGATTTCCTAAGCACTAGTGTTTTAAGGAACAGGTTAAAAAGAGAATCCTAATGTGATTTCTTGATAATGGGTGTGTTCCTTATCTTCTCCTAGTGTCTAAACTCTTCTCCATGGCTGGACCCCCAAATAATATTCCTTGACGTGCTAAGGGGTATCTAGAGAGTGGGATAGGTTTAATAACTACCCTAACCCTAACGCGTACCCTAACCCTAACCCCTACCCTAACCCTAACACGTACCCTAACCCTAAGCCGTACCCTAACCCAAACCCTAACCCTAAGCTACCCTTGACTGCTTCTGCCTCCAATAGATTTCCTAAGCAGTAGTGTTTTAAGGAACAGGTTAAAAAGAGAATCCTAATGTGATTTATTGATAATGGGTGTGTTCCTTATCTTCTCCTAGTGTCTAAACTCTTCTCCATGGCTGGACCCCCAAATAATATTCCTTGACGTGCTAAGGGGTATCTAGAGAGTGGGATAGGTTTAATAACTACCCTAACCCTAACGCGTACCCTAACCCTAACCCCTACCCTAACCCTAACACGTACCCTAACCCTAAGCCGTACCCTAACCCAAACCCTAACCCTAAGCTACCCTTGACTGCTTCTGCCTCCAATAGATTTCCTAAGCACTAGTGTTTTAAGGAACAGGTTAAAAAGAGAATCCTAATGTGATTTCTTGATAATGGGTGTGTTCTTTATCTTCTCCTAGTGTCTAAACTCTTCTCCATGGCTGGACCCCCAAAAAATATTCCTTGACGTGCTAAGGGATATCTAGGGAGTGGGATAGGTTTAATAACTACCCTAACCCTAACGCGTACCCTAACCCTAACCCCTACCCTAACCCTAACACGTACCCTAATCCTAACCCGTACCCTAAACCGAGCCCTAACCTTCAAACTAAACCTAACCCTAACCCATACCCTACGCCGTACACGAACCCGTACCCGAAACCGTACCCTAATTCGTACCCTAACCCTAACCCTAACCCTAAACCTAACCCTAACCCTAAGCTACCCTTGACTGCTTCTGCCTCCAATAGATTTCCTAAGCACTAGTGTTTTAAGGAACAGGTTAAAAAGAGAATCCTAATGTGATTTCTTGATAATGGGTGTGTTCCTTATCTTCTCCTAGTGTCTAAACACTTCTCCATGGCTGGACACCCAAATAATATTCCTTGACGTGCTAAGGGGTATCTAGAGAGTGGGATAGGTTTAATAACTACCCTAACCCTAACGCGTACCCTAACACTAACACGTACCCTAATCCTAACCCGTACCCTAAACCGACCCCTAACCCTCAAACTAACCCTAACCCTAACCCTAACCCATACCCTACGCCGTACCCGAACCCGTACCCGAACCCGTACCCTAAGCCGTACCCTAAAGCTAACCCTAACCCTAACCCTAACCCTAACCCTAAGCTACCCTTGACTGCTTCTGCCTCCAATAGATTTCCTAAGCACTAGTGTTTTAAGGAACAGGTTAAAAAGAGAATCCTAATGTGATTTCTTGATAATGGGTGTGTTCCTTATCTTCTCCTAGTGTCTAAACTCTTCTCCATGGCTGGACACCCAAATAATATTCCTTGACGTGCTAAGGGGTATCTAGAGAGTGGGATAGGTTTAATAACTACCCTAACCCTAACGCGTACCCTAACCCTAACCTCTACCCTAACCCTAAGACGTACCCTAATCCTAACCCGTAACCTAAACCGAGCCCTAACCCTCAAACTAACCCTAACCCTAACCCTAACCCATACCCTACGCCATAACAGAACCCGTACCCGAACCCGTACACTAAGCCGTACCTAACCCTAACCATAACCCTAACCCTAAACCTAAACCTAACCCTAACCCTAAGCTACCCTTGACTGCTTCTGCCTCCAATAGATTTCCTAAGCACTAGTGTATTAAGGAACAGGTTAAAAAGAGAATCCTAATGTGATTTCAGGATAATGGGTGTGTTCCTTATCTTCTCCTACTGTCTAAACTCTTCTCCATGGCTGGACCCCCAAATAATATTCCTTGACGTGCTAAGGGGTATCTAGGGAGTGGGATAGGTTTAATAACTACCCTAACCCTAACGCGTACCCTAACCCTAACCCCTACCCTAACCCTAACACGAACCCTAATCCTAACCCGTACCCTAAACCGAGCCCTAACCTTCAAACTAACCCTAACCCTAACCCTAACCCATACGCTACGCCGTACACGAACCCGTACCCGAACCCGTACCCTAAGCCGTACCCTAACCCTAACCCTAATCCTAAGCTACCCTTGACTGCTTCTGCCTCCAATAGATTTCCTAAGCACTAGTGTTTTAAGGAACAGGTTAAAAAGAGAATCCTAATGTGATTTCTTGATAATGGGTGTGTTCCTTATCTTCTCCTAGTGTCTAAACTCTTCTCCATGGCTGGACCCCCAAATAATATTCCTTGACGTGCTACGGGGTATCTAGAGAGTGTGATAGGTTTAATAACTACCCTAACCCTAACGCGTACCCTAACCCTAACCCCTACCCTAACCCTAAGACGTACCCTAATCCTAACCCGTACCCTAAACCGAGCCCTAACCCTCAAACTAACCCTAACCCTAACCCATATCCTACGCCATACACAAACGCGTACCCGAACCCGTACCCGAACCCGTACCCTAAGCCGTACCCTAACCCAAACCCTAACCCTAAGCTACCCTTGACTGCTTCTGCCTCCAATAGATTTCCTAAGCACTAGTGTTTTAAGGAACAGGTTAAAAAGAGAATCCTAATGTGATTTATTGATAATGGGTGTGTTCCTTATCTTCTCCTAGTGTCTAAACTCTTCTCCATGGCTGCACCCCCAAATAATATTCCTTGACGTGCTAAGGGGTATCTAGAGAGTGGGATATGTTTAATAACTACCCTAACCCTAACGCGTACCCTAACCCTAACCCCTACCCTAACCCTAACACGTACACTAATCCTAACACGTAACCTAAACCGAGCCCTAACCCTCAAACTAACCCTAACCCTAAACCTAACCCATACCCTACGCCGTACCCGAACCCGTACCCGAACCCGTACCCTAAGCCGTACCCTAACCCTAACCCTAACCCTAAGCTACCCTTGACTGCTTCTGCCTCCAATAGATTTCCTAAGCACTAGTGTTTTAAGGAACAGGTTAAAAAGAGAATCCTAATGTGATTTCTTGATAATGGGTGTGTTCCTTATCTTCTCCTAGTGTCTAAACTCTTCTCCATGGCTGGACCCCCAAATAATATTCCTTGACGTGCTAAGGGTTATCTAGAGAGTGGGATAGGTTTAATAACTACCCTAACCCTAACGCGTACCCTAACCCTAACCTCTACCCTAACCCTAAGACGTACCCTAATCCTAACCCGTAACCTAAACCGAGCCCTAACCCTCAAACTAACCCTAACCCTAACCCTAACCCATACCCTACGCCATAACCGAACCCGTACCCGAACCCGTACACTAAGCCGTACCTAACCCTAACCATAACCCTAACCCTAAACCTAAACCTAACCCTAACCCTAAGCTACCCTTGACTGCTTCTGCCTCCAATAGATTTCCTAAGCACTAGTGTATTAAGGAACAGGTTAAAAAGAGAATCCTAATGTGATTTCAGGATAATGGGTGTGTTCCTTATCTTCTCCTACTGTCTAAACTCTTCTCCATGGCTGGACCCCCAAATAATATTCCTTGACGTGCTAAGGGGTATCTAGGGAGTGGGATAGGTTTAATAACTACCCTAACCCTAACGCGTACCCTAACCCTAACCCCTACCCTAACCCTAACACGAACCCTAATCCTAACCCGTACCCTAAACCGAGCCTTAACCTTCAAACTAACCCTAACCCTAACCCTAACCCATACGCTACGCCGTACACGAACCCGTACCCGAACCCGTACCCTAAGCCGTACCCTAACCCTAACCCTAACCCTAAGCTACCCTTGACTGCTTCTGCCTCCAATAGATTTCCTAAGCACTAGTGTTTTAAGGAACAGGTTAAAAAGAGAATCCTAATGTGATTTCTTGATAATGGGTGTGTTCCTTATCTTCTCCTAGTGTCTAAACTCTTCTCCATGGCTGGACCCCCAAATAATATTCCTTGACGTGCTAAGGGGTATCTAGAGTGTGGGATAGGTTTAATAACTACCCTAACCCTAACGCGTACCCTAACCCTAACACCTACCCTAACCCTAACACGTACCCTAATCCTAACCCGTAACCTAAACCGAGCCCTAACCCTCAAACTAACCCTAACCCTAAACCTAACCCATACCCTACGCCGTACCCGAACCCGTACCCGAACCCGTACCCGAACCCGTACCCTAAGCCGTACCCTAAACCTAACCCTAACCCTAAGCTACCCTTGACTGCTTCTGCCTCCAATAGATTTCCTAAGCACTAGTGTTTTAAGGAACAGGTTAAAAAGAGAATCCTAATGTGATTTCTTGATAATGGGTGTGTTCCTTATCTTCTCCTAGTGTCTAAACTCTTCTCCATGGCTGGACCCCCAAATAATATTCCTTGACGTGCTAAGGGGTATCTAGAGAGTGGGATAGGTTTAATAACTACCCTAACCCTAACGCGTACCCTAACCCTAACCCCTCCCCTAACCCTAACACGAACCCTAATCCTAACTCGTACCCTAAACCGAGCCCTAACCTTCAAACTAACCCTAACCCTAACCCAAACCCATACCGTACGCCGTACACGAACCCGTACCCGAACCCGTACCCTAAGCCGTGTCCTAACACTAGCCCTAACCCTAACCCTAACCTTAATCTACCCTTGACTGCTTTTGCCTCCAATAGATTTCCTAAGCACTAGTGTTTTAAGGAACAGGTTAAAAAGAGAATCCTAATGTGATTTCTTGATAATGGGTGTGTTCCTTATCTTCTCCTAGTCTCTAAACTCTTCTCCATGGCTGGACCCCCAAATAATATTCCTTGACGTGCTATGGGGTATCTAGAGAGTGGGATAGGTTTAATAACTACCCTAACCCTAACGCGTAACCTAACCCTAACCCCTACCCTAACCCTAACACGAACCCTAATCCTAACCCGTACCCTAAACCGAGCCCTAACCTTCAAACTAACCCTAACCCTAACCCTAACCCATACCCTACAGCGTACACGAACCCGTACCCGAACCCGTACCCTAAGCCGTACCCTAACCCTAACCCTAACCCTAAGCTACCCTTGACTGCTTCTGCCTCCAATAGATTTCCTAAGCACTAGTGTTTTAAGGAACAGGTTAAAAAGAGAATCCTAATGTGATTTCTTGATAATGGGTGTGTTCCTTATCTTCTCCTAGTGTCTAAACTCTTCTCCATGGCTGGACCCCCAAATAATATTCCTTGACGTGCTAAGGGTTATCTAGAGAGTGGGATAGGTTTAATAACTACCCTAACCCTAACGCGTACCCTAACCCTAACCTCTACCCTAACCCTAACACGTACCCTAATCCTAACCCGTAACCTAAACCGAGCCCTAACCCTCAAACTAACCCTAAACCTAACCCTAACCCATACCCTACGCCATACCCGAACCCGTACCTGAACCCGTACACTAAGCCGTACCTAACCCTAACCATAACCCTAACCCTAAACCTAACCCTAACCCTAACCCTAAGCTACCCTTGACTGCTTCTGCCTCCAATAGATTTCCTAAGCACTAGTGTATTAAGGAACAGGTTAAAAAGAGAATGCTAATGTGATTTCAGGATAATGGGTGTGTTCCTTATCTTCTCCTACTGTCTAAACTCTTCTCCATGGCTGGACCCCCAAATAATATTCCTTGACGTGCTAAGGGGTATCTAGGGAGTGGGATAGGTTTAATAACTACCCTAACCCTAACGCGTACCCTAACCCTAACTCCTACCCTAACCCTAACACGAACCCTAATCCTAACCCGTACCCTAAACCGAGCCCTAACCTTCAAACTAACCCTAACCCTAACCCTAACCCATACGCTACGCCGTACACGAACCCGTACCCGAACCCGTACCCTAAGCCGTACCCTAACCCTAACCCTAACCCTAAGCTACCCTTGACTGCTTCTGCCTCCAATAGATTTCCTAAGCACTAGTGTTTTAAGGAACAGGTTAAAAAGAGAATCCTAATGTGATTTCTTTATAATGGGTGTGTTCCTTATCTTCTCCTAGTGTCTAAACTCTTCTCCATGGCTGGACCCCCAAATAATATTCCTTGACGTGCTAAGGGGTATCTAGAGTGTGGGATAGGTTTAATAACTACCCTAACCCTAACGCGTACCCTAACCCTAACACCTACCCTAACCCTAACACGTACCCTAATCCTAACCCGTAACCTAAACCGAGCCCTAACCCTCAAACTAACCCTAACCCTAAACCTAACCCATACCCTACGCCGTACCCGAACCCGTACCCGAACCCGTACCCGAACCCGTACCCTAAGCCGTACCCTAACCCTAACCCTAACCCTAAGCTACCCTTGACTGCTTCTGCCTCCAATAGATTTCCTAAGCACTAGTGTTTTAAGGAACAGGTTAAAAAGAGAATCCTAATGTGATTTCAGGATAATGGGTGTGTTCCTTATCTTCTCCTAGTGTCTAAACTCTTCTCCATGGCTGGACCCCCAAATAATATTCCTTAAAGTGCTAAGGGGTATCTAGAGAGTGGGATAGGTTTAATAACTACCCTAACCCTAACGCGTACCCTAACCCTAACCCCTACCCTAACCCTAACACGTACCCTAATCCTAACCCGTAACATAAACCGAGCCCTAACCCTCAAACTAACCCTAACCCTAAACCTAACCCATACCCTACGCCGTACCCGAACCCGTAACCGAACCCGTACCCGAACCCGTACCCTAAGCCGTACCCTAACCCTAACCCTAACCCTAAGCTACCCTTGACTGCTTCTGCCTCCAATAGATTTCCTAAGCACTAGTGTTTTAAGGAACAGGTTAAAAAGAGAATCCTAATGTGATTTCTTGATAATGGGTGTGTTCCTCATCTTCTCCTACTGTCTAAATTCTTCTCCATGGCTGGAACCCCAAATAATATTCCTTGACTTGCTAAGGGGTATCTAGGGAGTGGGATAGGTTTAATAACTACCCTAACCCTAACGCGTACCCTAACCCTAACCCCTACCCTAACCCTAACACGAACCCTAATCCTAACCCGTACCCTAAACCGAGCCCTAACCTTCAAACTAACCCTAACCCTAACCCTAACCCATACCCTACGCCATACACGAACCCGTACCCGAACCCGTACCCTAAGCCGTACCCTAACCCTAACCCTAACCCTAACCCTAACCCTAAGCTACCCTTGACTGCTTCTGCCTCCAATAGATTTCCTAAGCACTAGTGTTTTAAGGAACAGGTTAAAAAGAGAATCCTAATGTGATTTCTTGATAATGGGTGTGTTCCTTATCTTCTCCTAGTGTCTAAACTCTTCTCCATGGCTGGACACCCAAATAATATTCCTTGACGTGCTAAGGGGTATCTAGAGAGTGGGATAGGTTTAATAACTACCCTAACCCTAACGCGTACCCTAACCCTAACCCCTACCCTAACCCTAACACGTACCCTAATCCTAACCCGTACCCTACACCGAGCCCTAACCCTCAAACTAACCCTAACCCTAACCCTAACCCATATCGTACGCCATACCCAAACCCGTACCCGAAACCGTACCCGAACCCGTACCCTAATCCGTACCCTAACCCAAACCCTAACCCTAAGCTACCCTTGACTGCTTCTGCCTCCAATAGATTTCCTAAGCACTAGTGTTTTAAGGAACAGGTTAAAAAGAGAATCCTAATGTGATTTCTTGATAATGGGTGTGTTCCTTATCTTCTCCTAGTGTCTAAACTCTTCTCCATGGCTGGACCCCCAAATAATATTCCTTGACGTGCTAAGGGGTATCTAGAGAGTGGGATAGGTTTAATAACTACCCTAACCCTAACGCCTACCCTAACCCTAACCCCTACCCTAACCCTAACACGTACCCTAACCCTAAGCCGTACCCTAACCCAAACCCTAACCCTAAGCTACCCTTGACTGCTTCTGCCTCCAATAGATTTCCTAAGCAGTAGTGTTTTAAGGAACAGGTTAAAAAGAGAATCCTAATGTGATTTATTGATAATGGGTGTGTTCCTTATCTTCTCCTAGTGTCTAAACTCTTCTCCATGGCTGGACCCCCAAATAATATTCCTTGACGTGCTAAGGGGTATCTAGAGAGTGGGATAGGTTTAATAACTACCCTAACCCTAACGCGTACCCTAACCCTAACCCCTACCCTAACCCTAACACGTACCCTAACCCTAAGCCGTACCCTAACCCAAACCCTAACCCTAAGCTACCCTTGACTGCTTCTGCCTCCAATAGATTTCCTAAGCACTAGTGTTTTAAGGAACAGGTTAAAAAGAGAATCCTAATGTGATTTCTTGATAATGGGTGTGTTCTTTATCTTCTCCTAGTGTCTAAACTCTTCTCCATGGCTGGACCCCCAAAAAATATTCCTTGACGTGCTAAGGGATATCTAGGGAGTGGGATAGGTTTAATAACTACCCTAACCCTAACGCGTACCCTAACCCTAACCCCTACCCTAACCCTAACACGTACCCTAATCCTAACCCGTACCCTAAACCGAGCCCTAACCTTCAAACTAAACCTAACCCTAACCCATACCCTACGCCGTACACGAACCCGTACCCGAAACCGTACCCTAATTCGTACCCTAACCCTAACCCTAACCCTAAACCTAACCCTAACCCTAAGCTACCCTTGACTGCTTCTGCCTCCAATAGATTTCCTAAGCACTAGTGTTTTAAGGAACAGGTTAAAAAGAGAATCCTAATGTGATTTCTTGATAATGGGTGTGTTCCTTATCTTCTCCTAGTGTCTAAACACTTCTCCATGGCTGGACACCCAAATAATATTCCTTGACGTGCTAAGGGGTATCTAGAGAGTGGGATAGGTTTAATAACTACCCTAACCCTAACGCGTACCCTAACCCTAACACGTACCCTAATCCTAACCCGTACCCTAAACCGAGCCCTAACCCTCAAACTAACCCTAACCCTAACCCTAACCCATACCCTACGCCGTACCCGAACCCGTACCCGAACCCGTACCCTAAGCCGTACCCTAACCCTAACCCTAACCCTAACCCTAACCCTAAGCTACCCTTGACTGCTTCTGCCTCCAATAGATTTCCTAAGCACTAGTGTTTTAAGGAACAGGTTAAAAAGAGAATCCTAATGTGATTTATTGATAATGGGTGTGTTCCTTATCTTCTCCTAGTGTCTAAACTCTTCTCCATGGCTGGACCCCCAAATAATATTCCTTGACGTGCTAAGGGGTATCTAGAGAGTGGGATAGGTTTAATAACTACCCTAACCCTAACGCGTACCCTAACCCTAACCCCTACCCTAACCCTAACACGTACCCTAACCCTAAGCCGTACCCTAACCCAAACCCTAACCCTAAGCTACCCTTGACTGCTTCTGCCTCCAATAGATTTCCTAAGCACTAGTGTTTTAAGGAACAGGTTAAAAAGAGAATCCTAATGTGATTTCTTGATAATGGGTGTGTTCTTTATCTTCTCCTAGTGTCTAAACTCTTCTCCATGGCTGGACCCCCAAAAAATATTCCTTGACGTGCTAAGGGGTATCTAGAGAGTGGGATAGGTTTAATAACTACCCTAACCCTAACGCGTACCCTAACCCTAACCCCTACCCTAACCCTAACACGTACCCTAATCCTAACCCGTACCCTAAACCGAGCCCTAACCTTCAAACTAAACCTAACCCTAACCCATACCCTACGCCGTACACGAACCCGTACCCGAAACCGTACCCTAATTCGTACCCTAACCCTAACCCTAACCCTAAACCTAACCCTAACCCTAAGCTACCCTTGACTGCTTCTGCCTCCAATAGATTTCCTAAGCACTAGTGTTTTAAGGAACAGGTTAAAAAGAGAATCCTAATGTGATTTCTTGATAATGGGTGTGTTCCTTATCTTCTCCTAGTGTCTAAACACTTCTCCATGGCTGGACACCCAAATAATATTCCTTGACGTGCTAAGGGGTATCTAGAGAGTGGGATAGGTTTAATAACTACCCTAACCCTAACGCGTACCCTAACCCTAACACGTACCCTAATCCTAACCCGTACCCTAAACCGAGCCCTAACCCTCAAACTAACCCTAACCCTAACCCTAACCCATACCCTACGCCGTACCCGAACCCGTACCCGAACCCGTACCCTAAGCCGTACCCTAACCCTAACCCTAACCCTAACCCTAACCCTAAGCTACCCTTGACTGCTTCTGCCTCCAATAGATTTCCTAAGCACTAGTGTTTTAAGGAACAGGTTAAAAAGAGAATCCTAATGTGATTTCTTGATAATGGGTGTGTTCCTTATCTTCTCCTAGTGTCTAAACTCTTCTCCATGGCTGGACACCCAAATAATATTCCTTGACGTGCTAAGGGGTATCTAGAGAGTGGGATAGGTTTAATAACTACCCTAACCCTAACGCGTACCCTAACCCTAACCCCTACCCTAACCCTAACAGGTACCCTAATCCTAACCCGTACCCTACACCGAGCCCTAACCCTCAAACTAACCCTAACCCTAACCCTAACCCATATCGTACGCCATACCCAAACCCGTACCCGAAACCGTACCCGAACCCGTACCCTAATCCGTACCCTAACCCAAACCCTAACCCTAAGCTACCCTTGACTGCTTCTGCCTCCAATAGATTTCCTAAGCACTAGTGTTTTAAGGAACAGGTTAAAAAGAGAATCCTAATGTGATTTCTTGATAATGGGTGTGTTCCTTATCTTCTCCTAGTGTCTAAACTCTTCTCCATGGCTGGACCCCCAAATAATATTCCTTGACGTGCTAAGGGGTATCTAGAGAGTGGGATAGGTTTAATAACTACCCTAACCCTAACGCGTACCCTAACCCTAACCCCTACCCTAACCCTAACACGTACCCTAACCCTAAGCCGTACCCTAACCCAAACCCTAACCCTAAGCTACCCTTGACTGCTTCTGCCTCCAATAGATTTCCTAAGCAGTAGTGTTTTAAGGAACAGGTTAAAAAGAGAATCCTAATGTGATTTATTGATAATGGGTGTGTTCCTTATCTTCTCCTAGTGTCTAAACTCTTCTCCATGGCTGGACCCCCAAATAATATTCCTTGACGTGCTAAGGGGTATCTAGAGAGTGGGATAGGTTTAATAACTACCCTAACCCTAACGCGTACCCTAACCCTAACCCCTACCCTAACCCTAACACGTACCCTAACCCTAAGCCGTACCCTAACCCAAACCCTAACCCTAAGCTACCCTTGACTGCTTCTGCCTCCAATAGATTTCCTAAGCACTAGTGTTTTAAGGAACAGGTTAAAAAGAGAATCCTAATGTGATTTCTTGATAATGGGTGTGTTCTTTATCTTCTCCTAGTGTCTAAACTCTTCTCCATGGCTGGACCCCCAAAAAATATTCCTTGACGTGCTAAGGGATATCTAGGGAGTGGGATAGGTTTAATAACTACCCTAACCCTAACGCGTACCCTAACCCTAACCCCTACCCTAACCCTAACACGTACCCTAATCCTAACCCGTACCCTAAACCGAGCCCTAACCTTCAAACTAAACCTAACCCTAACCCATACCCTACGCCGTACACGAACCCGTACCCGAAACCGTACCCTAATTCGTACCCTAACCCTAACCCTAACCCTAAACCTAACCCTAACCCTAAGCTACCCTTGACTGCTTCTGCCTCCAATAGATTTCCTAAGCACTAGTGTTTTAAGGAACAGGTTAAAAAGAGAATCCTAATGTGATTTCTTGATAATGGGTGTGTTCCTTATCTTCTCCTAGTGTCTAAACACTTCTCCATGGCTGGACACCCAAATAATATTCCTTGACGTGCTAAGGGGTATCTAGAGAGTGGGATAGGTTTAATAACTACCCTAACCCTAACGCGTACCCTAACACTAACACGTACCCTAATCCTAACCCGTACCCTAAACCGACCCCTAACCCTCAAACTAACCCTAACCCTAACCCTAACCCATACCCTACGCCGTACCCGAACCCGTACCCGAACCCGTACCCTAAGCCGTACCCTAAAGCTAACCCTAACCCTAACCCTAACCCTAACCCTAAGCTACCCTTGACTGCTTCTGCCTCCAATAGATTTCCTAAGCACTAGTGTTTTAAGGAACAGGTTAAAAAGAGAATCCTAATGTGATTTCTTGATAATGGGTGTGTTCCTTATCTTCTCCTAGTGTCTAAACTCTTCTCCATGGCTGGACACCCAAATAATATTCCTTGACGTGCTAAGGGGTATCTAGAGAGTGGGATAGGTTTAATAACTACCCTAACCCTAACGCGTACCCTAACCCTAACCTCTACCCTAACCCTAAGACGTACCCTAATCCTAACCCGTAACCTAAACCGAGCCCTAACCCTCAAACTAACCCTAACCCTAACCCTAACCCATACCCTACGCCATAACAGAACCCGTACCCGAACCCGTACACTAAGCCGTACCTAACCCTAACCATAACCCTAACCCTAAACCTAAACCTAACCCTAACCCTAAGCTACCCTTGACTGCTTCTGCCTCCAATAGATTTCCTAAGCACTAGTGTATTAAGGAACAGGTTAAAAAGAGAATCCTAATGTGATTTCAGGATAATGGGTGTGTTCCTTATCTTCTCCTACTGTCTAAACTCTTCTCCATGGCTGGACCCCCAAATAATATTCCTTGACGTGCTAAGGGGTATCTAGGGAGTGGGATAGGTTTAATAACTACCCTAACCCTAACGCGTACCCTAACCCTAACCCCTACCCTAACCCTAACACGAACCCTAATCCTAACCCGTACCCTAAACCGAGCCCTAACCTTCAAACTAACCCTAACCCTAACCCTAACCCATACGCTACGCCGTACACGAACCCGTACCCGAACCCGTACCCTAAGCCGTACCCTAACCCTAACCCTAATCCTAAGCTACCCTTGACTGCTTCTGCCTCCAATAGATTTCCTAAGCACTAGTGTTTTAAGGAACAGGTTAAAAAGAGAATCCTAATGTGATTTCTTGATAATGGGTGTGTTCCTTATCTTCTCCTAGTGTCTAAACTCTTCTCCATGGCTGGACCCCCAAATAATATTCCTTGACGTGCTAAGGGGTATCTAGAGAGTGTGATAGGTTTAATAACTACCCTAACCCTAACGCGTACCCTAACCCTAACCCCTACCCTAACCCTAAGACGTACCCTAATCCTAACCCGTACCCTAAACCGAGCCCTAACCCTCAAACTAACCCTAACCCTAACCCATATCCTACGCCATACACAAACGCGTACCCGAACCCGTACCCGAACCCGTACCCTAAGCCGTACCCTAACCCAAACCCTAACCCTAAGCTACCCTTGACTGCTTCTGCCTCCAATAGATTTCCTAAGCACTAGTGTTTTAAGGAACAGGTTAAAAAGAGAATCCTAATGTGATTTATTGATAATGGGTGTGTTCCTTATCTTCTCCTAGTGTCTAAACTCTTCTCCATGGCTGCACCCCCAAATAATATTCCTTGACGTGCTAAGGGGTATCTAGAGAGTGGGATATGTTTAATAACTACCCTAACCCTAACGCGTACCCTAACCCTAACCCCTACCCTAACCCTAACACGTACACTAATCCTAACACGTAACCTAAACCGAGCCCTAACCCTCAAACTAACCCTAACCCTAAACCTAACCCATACCCTACGCCGTACCCGAACCCGTACCCGAACCCGTACCCTAAGCCGTACCCTAACCCTAACCCTAACCCTAAGCTACCCTTGACTGCTTCTGCCTCCAATAGATTTCCTAAGCACTAGTGTTTTAAGGAACAGGTTAAAAAGAGAATCCTAATGTGATTTCTTGATAATGGGTGTGTTCCTTATCTTCTCCTAGTGTCTAAACTCTTCTCCATGGCTGGACCCCCAAATAATATTCCTTGACGTGCTAAGGGTTATCTAGAGAGTGGGATAGGTTTAATAACTACCCTAACCCTAACGCGTACCCTAACCCTAACCTCTACCCTAACCCTAAGACGTACCCTAATCCTAACCCGTAACCTAAACCGAGCCCTAACCCTCAAACTAACCCTAACCCTAACCCTAACCCATACCCTACGCCATAACCGAACCCGTACCCGAACCCGTACACTAAGCCGTACCTAACCCTAACCATAACCCTAACCCTAAACCTAAACCTAACCCTAACCCTAAGCTACCCTTGACTGCTTCTGCCTCCAATAGATTTCCTAAGCACTAGTGTATTAAGGAACAGGTTAAAAAGAGAATCCTAATGTGATTTCAGGATAATGGGTGTGTTCCTTATCTTCTCCTACTGTCTAAACTCTTCTCCATGGCTGGACCCCCAAATAATATTCCTTGACGTGCTAAGGGGTATCTAGGGAGTGGGATAGGTTTAATAACTACCCTAACCCTAACGCGTACCCTAACCCTAACCCCTACCCTAACCCTAACACGAACCCTAATCCTAACCCGTACCCTAAACCGAGCCTTAACCTTCAAACTAACCCTAACCCTAACCCTAACCCATACGCTACGCCGTACACGAACCCGTACCCGAACCCGTACCCTAAGCCGTACCCTAACCCTAACCCTAACCCTAAGCTACCCTTGACTGCTTCTGCCTCCAATAGATTTCCTAAGCACTAGTGTTTTAAGGAACAGGTTAAAAAGAGAATCCTAATGTGATTTCTTGATAATGGGTGTGTTCCTTATCTTCTCCTAGTGTCTAAACTCTTCTCCATGGCTGGACCCCCAAATAATATTCCTTGACGTGCTAAGGGGTATCTAGAGTGTGGGATAGGTTTAATAACTACCCTAACCCTAACGCGTACCCTAACCCTAACACCTACCCTAACCCTAACACGTACCCTAATCCTAACCCGTAACCTAAACCGAGCCCTAACCCTCAAACTAACCCTAACCCTAAACCTAACCCATACCCTACGCCGTACCCGAACCCGTACCCGAACCCGTACCCGAACCCGTACCCTAAGCCGTACCCTAAACCTAACCCTAACCCTAAGCTACCCTTGACTGCTTCTGCCTCCAATAGATTTCCTAAGCACTAGTGTTTTAAGGAACAGGTTAAAAAGAGAATCCTAATGTGATTTCTTGATAATGGGTGTGTTCCTTATCTTCTCCTAGTGTCTAAACTCTTCTCCATGGCTGGACCCCCAAATAATATTCCTTGACGTGCTAAGGGGTATCTAGAGAGTGGGATAGGTTTAATAACTACCCTAACCCTAACGCGTACCCTAACCCTAACCCCTCCCCTAACCCTAACACGAACCCTAATCCTAACTCGTACCCTAAACCGAGCCCTAACCTTCAAACTAACCCTAACCCTAACCCAAACCCATACCGTACGCCGTACACGAACCCGTACCCGAACCCGTACCCTAAGCCGTGTCCTAACACTAGCCCTAACCCTAACCCTAACCTTAATCTACCCTTGACTGCTTTTGCCTCCAATAGATTTCCTAAGCACTAGTGTTTTAAGGAACAGGTTAAAAAGAGAATCCTAATGTGATTTCTTGATAATGGGTGTGTTCCTTATCTTCTCCTTGTCTCTAAACTCTTCTCCATGGCTGGACCCCCAAATAATATTCCTTGACGTGCTATGGGGTATCTAGAGAGTGGGATAGGTTTAATAACTACCCTAACCCTAACGCGTAACCTAACCCTAACCCCTACCCTAACCCTAACACGAACCCTAATCCTAACCCGTACCCTAAACCGAGCCCTAACCTTCAAACTAACCCTAACACTAACCCTAACCCATACCCTACAGCGTACACGAACCCGTACCCGAACCCGTACCCTAAGCCGTACCCTAACCCTAACCCTAACCCTAAGCTACCCTTGACTGCTTCTGCCTCCAATAGATTTCCTAAGCACTAGTGTTTTAAGGAACAGGTTAAAAAGAGAATCCTAATGTGATTTCTTGATAATGGGTGTGTTCCTTATCTTCTCCTAGTGTCTAAACTCTTCTCCATGGCTGGACCCCCAAATAATATTCCTTGACGTGCTAAGGGTTATCTAGAGAGTGGGATAGGTTTAATAACTACCCTAACCCTAACGCGTACCCTAACCCTAACCTCTACCCTAACCCTAACACGTACCCTAATCCTAACCCGTAACCTAAACCGAGCCCTAACCCTCAAACTAACCCTAAACCTAACCCTAACCCATACCCTACGCCATACCCGAACCCGTACCTGAACCCGTACACTAAGCCGTACCTAACCCTAACCATAACCCTAACCCTAAACCTAACCCTAACCCTAACCCTAAGCTACCCTTGACTGCTTCTGCCTCCAATAGATTTCCTAAGCACTAGTGTATTAAGGAACAGGTTAAAAAGAGAATGCTAATGTGATTTCAGGATAATGGGTGTGTTCCTTATCTTCTCCTACTGTCTAAACTCTTCTCCATGGCTGGACCCCCAAATAATATTCCTTGACGTGCTAAGGGGTATCTAGGGAGTGGGATAGGTTTAATAACTACCCTAACCCTAACGCGTACCCTAACCCTAACTCCTACCCTAACCCTAACACGAACCCTAATCCTAACCCGTACCCTAAACCGAGCCCTAACCTTCAAACTAACCCTAACCCTAACCCTAACCCATACGCTACGCCGTACACGAACCCGTACCCGAACCCGTACCCTAAGCCGTACCCTAACCCTAACCCTAACCCTAAGCTACCCTTGACTGCTTCTGCCTCCAATAGATTTCCTAAGCACTAGTGTTTTAAGGAACAGGTTAAAAAGAGAATCCTAATGTGATTTCTTTATAATGGGTGTGTTCCTTATCTTCTCCTAGTGTCTAAACTCTTCTCCATGGCTGGACCCCCAAATAATATTCCTTGACGTGCTAAGGGGTATCTAGAGTGTGGGATAGGTTTAATAACTACCCTAACCCTAACGCGTACCCTAACCCTAACACCTACCCTAACCCTAACACGTACCCTAATCCTAACCCGTAACCTAAACCGAGCCCTAACCCTCAAACTAACCCTAACCCTAAACCTAACCCATACCCTACGCCGTACCCGAACCCGTACCCGAACCCGTACCCGAACCCGTACCCTAAGCCGTACCCTAACCCTAACCCTAACCCTAAGCTACCCTTGACTGCTTCTGCCTCCAATAGATTTCCTAAGCACTAGTGTTTTAAGGAACAGGTTAAAAAGAGAATCCTAATGTGATTTCAGGATAATGGGTGTGTTCCTTATCTTCTCCTAGTGTCTAAACTCTTCTCCATGGCTGGACCCCCAAATAATATTCCTTAAAGTGCTAAGGGGTATCTAGAGAGTGGGATAGGTTTAATAACTACCCTAACCCTAACGCGTACCCTAACCCTAACCCCTACCCTAACCCTAACACGTACCCTAATCCTAACCCGTAACATAAACCGAGCCCTAACCCTCAAACTAACCCTAACCCTAAACCTAACCCATACCCTACGCCGTACCCGAACCCGTAACCGAACCCGTACCCGAACCCGTACCCTAAGCCGTACCCTAACCCTAACCCTAACCCTAAGCTACCCTTGACTGCTTCTGCCTCCAATAGATTTCCTAAGCACTAGTGTTTTAAGGAACAGGTTAAAAAGAGAATCCTAATGTGATTTCTTGATAATGGGTGTGTTCCTTATCTTCTCCTAGTGTCTAAACTCTTCTCCATGGCTGGACCCCCAAATAATATTCCTTGACGTGCTAAGGGGTATCTAGAGAGTGGGATAGGTTTAATAACTACCCTAACCCTAACGCGTACCCTAACCCTAACCCCTACCCTAACCCTAACACGTACCCTAATCCTAACCCGTACCCTAAACCGAGCCCTAACCTTCAAACTAACCCTAACCCTAACCCATACCCTACGCCGTACACGAACCCGTACCCGAAACCGTACCCTAAGCCGTACCCTAACCCTAACCCTAACCCTAAACGTAACCCTAACCCTAAGCTACCCTTGACTGCTTCTGCCTCCAATAGATTTCCTAAGCACTAGTGTTTTAAGGAACAGGTTAAAAAGAGAATCCTAATGTGATTTCTTGATAATGGGTGTGTTCCTTATCTTCTCCTAGTGTCTAAACTCTTCTCCATGGCTGGACACCCAAATAATATTCCTTGACGTGCTAAGGGGTATCTAGAGAGTGGGATAGGTTTAATAACTACCCTAACCCTAACGCGTACCCTAACCCTAACACGTACCCTAATCCTAACCCGTAACCTAAACCGAGCCCTAACCCTCAAACTAACCCTAACCCTAACCCTAACCCATACCCTACGCCGTACCCGAACCCGTACCCGAACCCGTACCCTAAGCCGTACCCTAAAGCTAACCCTAACCCTAACCCTAACCCTAACCCTAAGCTACCCTTGACTGCTTCTGCCTCCAATAGATTTCCTAAGCACTAGTGTTTTAAGGAACAGGTTAAAAAGAGAATCCTAATGTGATTTCTTGATAATGGGTGTGTTCCTCATCTTCTCCTACTGTCTAAATTCTTCTCCATGGCTGGAACCCCAAATAATATTCCTTGACTTGCTAAGGGGTATCTAGGGAGTGGGATAGGTTTAATAACTACCCTAACCCTAACGCGTACCCTAACCCTAACCCCTACCCTAACCCTAACACGTACCCTAATCCTAACCCGTACCCTACACCGAGCCCTAACCCTCAAACTAACCCTAACCCTAACCCTAACCCATATCGTACGCCATACCCAAACCCGTACCCGAAACCGTACCCGAACCCGTACCCTAATCCGTACCCTAACCCAAACCCTAACCCTAAGCTACCCTTGACTGCTTCTGCCTCCAATAGATTTCCTAAGCACTAGTGTTTTAAGGAACAGGTTAAAAAGAGAATCCTAATGTGATTTCTTGATAATGGGTGTGTTCCTTATCTTCTCCTAGTGTCTAAACTCTTCTCCATGGCTGGACCCCCAAATAATATTCCTTGACGTGCTAAGGGGTATCTAGAGAGTGGGATAGGTTTAATAACTACCCTAACCCTAACGCGTACCCTAACCCTAACCCCTACCCTAACCCTAACACGTACCCTAACCCTAAGCCGTACCCTAACCCAAACCCTAACCCTAAGCTACCCTTGACTGCTTCTGCCTCCAATAGATTTCCTAAGCAGTAGTGTTTTAAGGAACAGGTTAAAAAGAGAATCCTAATGTGATTTATTGATAATGGGTGTGTTCCTTATCTTCTCCTAGTGTCTAAACTCTTCTCCATGGCTGGACCCCCAAATAATATTCCTTGACGTGCTAAGGGGTATCTAGAGAGTGGGATAGGTTTAATAACTACCCTAACCCTAACGCGTACCCTAACCCTAACCCCTACCCTAACCCTAACACGTACCCTAACCCTAAGCCGTACCCTAACCCAAACCCTAACCCTAAGCTACCCTTGACTGCTTCTGCCTCCAATAGATTTCCTAAGCACTAGTGTTTTAAGGAACAGGTTAAAAAGAGAATCCTAATGTGATTTCTTGATAATGGGTGTGTTCTTTATCTTCTCCTAGTGTCTAAACTCTTCTCCATGGCTGGACCCCCAAAAAATATTCCTTGACGTGCTAAGGGATATCTAGGGAGTGGGATAGGTTTAATAACTACCCTAACCCTAACGCGTACCCTAACCCTAACCCCTACCCTAACCCTAACACGTACCCTAATCCTAACCCGTACCCTAAACCGCGCCCTAACCTTCAAACTAAACCTAACCCTAACCCATACCCTACGCCGTACACGAACCCGTACCCGAAACCGTACCCTAATTCGTACCCTAACCCTAACCCTAACCCTAAACCTAACCCTAACCCTAAGCTACCCTTGACTGCTTCTGCCTCCAATAGATTTCCTAAGCACTAGTGTTTTAAGGAACAGGTTAAAAAGAGAATCCTAATGTGATTTCTTGATAATGGGTGTGTTCCTTATCTTCTCCTAGTGTCTAAACACTTCTCCATGGCTGGACACCCAAATAATATTCCTTGACGTGCTAAGGGGTATCTAGAGAGTGGGATAGGTTTAATAACTACCCTAACCCTAACGCGTACCCTAACCCTAACACGTACCCTAATCCTAACCCGTACCCTAAACCGAGCCCTAACCCTCAAACTAACCCTAACCCTAACCCTAACCCATACCCTACGCCGTACCCGAACCCGTACCCGAACCCGTACCCTAAGCCGTATCCTAACCCTAACCCTAACCCTAACCCTAACCCTAAGCTACCCTTGACTGCTTCTGCCTCCAATAGATTTCCTAAGCACTAGTGTTTTAAGGAACAGGTTAAAAAGAGAATCCTAATGTGATTTCTTGATAATGGGTGTGTTCCTTATCTTCTCCTAGTGTCTAAACTCTTCTCCATGGCTGGACCCCCAAATAATATTCCTTGACGTGCTAAGGGGTATCTAGAGAGTGGGATAGGTTTAATAACTACCCTAACCCTAACGCGTACCCTAACCCTAACCCCTACCCTAACCCTAACACGTACCCTAACCCTAAGCCGTACCCTAACCCAAACCCTAACCCTAAGCTACCCTTGACTGCTTCTGCCTCCAATAGATTTCCTAAGCAGTAGTGTTTTAAGGAACAGGTTAAAAAGAGAATCCTAATGTGATTTATTGATAATGGGTGTGTTCCTTATCTTCTCCTAGTGTCTAAACTCTTCTCCATGGCTGGACCCCCAAATAATATTCCTTGACGTGCTAAGGGGTATCTAGAGAGTGGGATAGGTTTAATAACTACCCTAACCCTAACGCGTACCCTAACCCTAACCCCTACCCTAACCCTAACACGTACCCTAACCCTAAGCCGTACCCTAACCCAAACCCTAACCCTAAGCTACCCTTGACTGCTTCTGCCTCCAATAGATTTCCTAAGCACTAGTGTTTTAAGGAACAGGTTAAAAAGAGAATCCTAATGTGATTTCTTGATAATGGGTGTGTTCTTTATCTTCTCCTAGTGTCTAAACTCTTCTCCATGGCTGGACCCCCAAAAAATATTCCTTGACGTGCTAAGGGATATCTAGGGAGTGGGATAGGTTTAATAACTACCCTAACCCTAACGCGTACCCTAACCCTAACCCCTACCCTAACCCTAACACGTACCCTAATCCTAACCCGTACCCTAAACCGAGCCCTAACCTTCAAACTAAACCTAACCCTAACCCATACCCTACGCCGTACACGAACCCGTACCCGAAACCGTACCCTAATTCGTACCCTAACCCTAACCCTAACCCTAAACCTAACCCTAACCCTAAGCTACCCTTGACTGCTTCTGCCTCCAATAGATTTCCTAAGCACTAGTGTTTTAAGGAACAGGTTAAAAAGAGAATCCTAATGTGATTTCTTGATAATGGGTGTGTTCCTTATCTTCTCCTAGTGTCTAAACACTTCTCCATGGCTGGACACCCAAATAATATTCCTTGACGTGCTAAGGGGTATCTAGAGAGTGGGATAGGTTTAATAACTACCCTAACCCTAACGCGTACCCTAACCCTAACACGTACCCTAATCCTAA
The DNA here is from genome assembly GCF_028021215.1 of Eschrichtius robustus. NCBI lineage: Eukaryota > Metazoa > Chordata > Mammalia > Artiodactyla > Eschrichtiidae > Eschrichtius > Eschrichtius robustus. The sequence continues at coordinate 1,501,262 of NW_027175168.1, forward strand.
CCCGTACCCTAAACCGAGCCCTAACCCTCAAACTAACCCTAACCCTAACCCTAACCCATACCCTACGCCGTACCCGAACCCGTACCCGAACCCGTACCCTAAGCCGTACCCTAACCCTAACCCTAACCCTAACCCTAACCCTAAGCTACCCTTGACTGCTTCTGCCTCCAATAGATTTCCTAAGCACTAGTGTTTTAAGGAACAGGTTAAAAAGAGAATCCTAATGTGATTTCTTGATAATGGGTGTGTTCCTTATCTTCTCCTAGTGTCTAAACTCTTCTCCATGGCTGGACACCCAAATAATATTCCTTGACGTGCTAAGGGGTATCTAGAGAGTGGGATAGGTTTAATAACTACCCTAACCCTAACGCGTACCCTAACCCTAACCTCTACCCTAACCCTAAGACGTACCCTAATCCTAACCCGTAACCTAAACCGAGCCCTAACCCTCAAACTAACCCTAACCCTAACCCATACCCTACGCCATAACAGAACCCGTACCCGAACCCGTACACTAAGCCGTACCTAACCCTAACCATAACCCTAACCCTAAACCTAAACCTAACCCTAACCCTAAGCTACCCTTGACTGCTTCTGCCTCCAATAGATTTCCTAAGCACTAGTGTATTAAGGAACAGGTTAAAAAGAGAATCCTAATGTGATTTCAGGATAATGGGTGTGTTCCTTATCTTCTCCTACTGTCTAAACTCTTCTCCATGGCTGGACCCCCAAATAATATTCCTTGACGTGCTAAGGGGTATCTAGGGAGTGGGATAGGTTTAATAACTACCCTAACCCTAACGCGTACCCTAACCCTAACCCCTACCCTAACCCTAACACGAACCCTAATCCTAACCCGTACCCTAAACCGAGCCCTAACCTTCAAACTAACCCTAACCCTAACCCTAACCCATACGCTACGCCGTACACGAACCCGTACCCGAACCCGTACCCTAAGCCGTACCCTAACCCTAACCCTAATCCTAAGCTACCCTTGACTGCTTCTGCCTCCAATAGATTTCCTAAGCACTAGTGTTTTAAGGAACAGGTTAAAAAGAGAATCCTAATGTGATTTCTTGATAATGGGTGTGTTCCTTATCTTCTCCTAGTGTCTAAACTCTTCTCCATGGCTGGACCCCCAAATAATATTCCTTGACGTGCTAAGGGGTATCTAGAGAGTGTGATAGGTTTAATAACTACCCTAACCCTAACACGTACCCTAACCCTAACCCCTACCCTAACCCTAAGACGTACCCTAATCCTAACCCGTACCCTAAACCGAGCCCTAACCCTCAAACTAACCTTAACCCTAACCCATATCCTACGCCATACACAAACGCGTACCCGAACCCGTACCCGAACCCGTACCCTAAGCCGTACCCTAACCCAAACCCTAACCCTAAGCTACCCTTGACTGCTTCTGCCTCCAATAGATTTCCTAAGCACTAGTGTTTTAAGGAACAGGTTAAAAAGAGAATCCTAATGTGATTTATTGATAATGGGTGTGTTCCTTATCTTCTCCTAGTGTCTAAACTCTTCTCCATGGCTGCACCCCCAAATAATATTCCTTGACGTGCTAAGGGGTATCTAGAGAGTGGGATATGTTTAATAACTACCCTAACCCTAACGCGTACCCTAACCCTAACCCCTACCCTAACCCTAACACGTACACTAATCCTAACACGTAACCTAAACCGAGCCCTAACCCTCAAACTAACCCTAACCCTAAACCTAACCCATACCCTACGCCGTACCCGAACCCGTACCCGAACCCGTACCCTAAGCCGTACCCTAACCCTAACCCTAACCCTAAGCTACCCTTGACTGCTTCTGCCTCCAATAGATTTCCTAAGCACTAGTGTTTTAAGGAACAGGTTAAAAAGAGAATCCTAATGTGATTTCTTGATAATGGGTGTGTTCCTTATCTTCTCCTAGTGTCTAAACTCTTCTCCATGGCTGGACCCCCAAATAATATTCCTTGACGTGCTAAGGGTTATCTAGAGAGTGGGATAGGTTTAATAACTACCCTAACCCTAACGCGTACCCTAACCCTAACCTCTACCCTAACCCTAAGACGTACCCTAATCCTAACCCGTAACCTAAACCGAGCCCTAACCCTCAAACTAACCCTAACCCTAACCCTAACCCATACCCTACGCCATAACCGAACCCGTACCCGAACCCGTACACTAAGCCGTACCTAACCCTAACCATAACCCTAACCCTAAACCTAAACCTAACCCTAACCCTAAGCTACCCTTGACTGCTTCTGCCTCCAATAGATTTCCTAAGCACTAGTGTATTAAGGAACAGGTTAAAAAGAGAATCCTAATGTGATTTCAGGATAATGGGTGTGTTCCTTATCTTCTCCTACTGTCTAAACTCTTCTCCATGGCTGGACCCCCAAATAATATTCCTTGACGTGCTAAGGGGTATCTAGGGAGTGGGATAGGTTTAATAACTACCCTAACCCTAACGCGTACCCTAACCCTAACCCCTACCCTAACCCTAACACGAACCCTAATCCTAACCCGTACCCTAAACCGAGCCTTAACCTTCAAACTAACCCTAACCCTAACCCTAACCCATACGCTACGCCGTACACGAACCCGTACCCGAACCCGTACCCTAAGCCGTACCCTAACCCTAACCCTAACCCTAAGCTACCCTTGACTGCTTCTGCCTCCAATAGATTTCCTAAGCACTAGTGTTTTAAGGAACAGGTTAAAAAGAGAATCCTAATGTGATTTCTTTATAATGGGTGTGTTCCTTATCTTCTCCTAGTGTCTAAACTCTTCTCCATGGCTGGACCCCCAAATAATATTCCTTGACGTGCTAAGGGGTATCTAGAGTGTGGGATAGGTTTAATAACTACCCTAACCCTAACGCGTACCCTAACCCTAACACCTACCCTAACCCTAACACGTACCCTAATCCTAACCCGTAACCTAAACCGAGCCCTAACCCTCAAACTAACCCTAACCCTAAACCTAACCCATACCCTACGCCGTACCCGAACCCGTACCCGAACCCGTACCCGAACCCGTACCCTAAGCCGTACCCTAAACCTAACCCTAACCCTAAGCTACCCTTGACTGCTTCTGCCTCCAATAGATTTCCTAAGCACTAGTGTTTTAAGGAACAGGTTAAAAAGAGAATCCTAATGTGATTTCTTGATAATGGGTGTGTTCCTTATCTTCTCCTAGTGTCTAAACTCTTCTCCATGGCTGGACCCCCAAATAATATTCCTTGACGTGCTAAGGGGTATCTAGAGAGTGGGATAGGTTTAATAACTACCCTAACCCTAACGCGTACCCTAACCCTAACCCCTCCCCTAACCCTAACACGAACCCTAATCCTAACTCGTACCCTAAACCGAGCCCTAACCTTCAAACTAACCCTAACCCTAACCCAAACCCATACCGTACGCCGTACACGAACCCGTACCCGAACCCGTACCCTAAGCCGTGTCCTAACACTAGCCCTAACCCTAACCCTAACCTTAATCTACCCTTGACTGCTTTTGCCTCCAATAGATTTCCTAAGCACTAGTGTTTTAAGGAACAGGTTAAAAAGAGAATCCTAATGTGATTTCTTGATAATGGGTGTGTTCCTTATCTTCTCCTTGTCTCTAAACTCTTCTCCATGGCTGGACCCCCAAATAATATTCCTTGACGTGCTATGGGGTATCTAGAGAGTGGGATAGGTTTAATAACTACCCTAACCCTAACGCGTAACC